>NC_091465.1:31628564-31756064 GCF_027789765.1 Dendropsophus ebraccatus | reverse complement strand
ATTAGGAACACAGAAAGGCTATGTTCTCACACTGTTGAAATTGAGCAGATGGCCGTCATTTAATGGCAAATATCGGACGTTGTTTAAAAAAAAAAAAAAAAAAAAAAAAAAAACAGTAATTATTTGACATTAAATAAAGGCCATATGCTCAATTTCAACAGTGTGTGAACATATCCTTTCAGTCTTTCCAATCCACTTCTGGCTTTGGTTGCAAAGTACTGACCAAAATACTGAGTAAAAATACTGTGTGTGTGAACATAGCCTTAAAATGATACAATAATGAGGGGGAAAAAAAAAGACATCTATTTAATTTTCATCAGGGGATTCAAACCAGAGAATGAACTGCTGGCAGGTCTCTAGACAGGTGAGTTACCCCTAGACCACAGCTCCAACACATTACAGAGGAAAGATTATTTCAGACATAACCTGCCTACAGAGGACTGATCTGCAATCTAACAGCTGAGCGAGCAGGAGGCCGGGCAGCATTGATTATTCATGAAGAGGGAGGAGAATGCATGACAAGTGTGGCACAAACAACAGTTCTCTGACAGTAGTAGACATAAGATTGTACATAATCCGCTGCACGGAAAATTACCAGAAAGGCACCATGCTTACTGGGGGCTGCCAGCTACAGCACACGGTCAACACCTTAGGTAGTGCCCGGGAGCTGACAGATTCCCTTAAAGGAATACTCCAGGCAAAAAGGTAAAAATCCAGGGAGGGTAGGGGGGTGATGGGAGCATAATAAAGTGATACTTACCTTTCTGGTCTACATTTTCTGGTCTCCTGTATCTCCCGGGATCCTGTATTGTCACCACCTGACAAGAAATACCCGCTCAGCCAGTCAGTGAGTGCAGAGTTGTCCCGTCTCAGTCACCTGAGGCATTTCTGAGCTGGTTGTGACATCACAGGACCGTGAGATCCAGGAGACATGAAGAGTGGTGCTGCAAGGGCAGTTTGAAGGGTAAGTATTACTTCACTATTCTGCTACCACCACCCTCCCTGAATTCTTATCATTGCCCAGAATTCTACTTTAAAGAACACTTATTAATAACTTCTGCATCTATAAAAACAGGACCAAAGTGAAAAACAACCCCTTCAGTTAATAACTCAGTTTAGTGCTACTTTTTTTTTCCAATAGAAAAGAACACTTTCACATCCAAATAGTTTAAGCGGCCTTTATGTTGCCGGATCCTTTCAATTCCATTAAGTAATGTGCTGCAAATTAATTAAATACAATGCCTTGTAGTAAAACCACAAAATCTATTAAGGCTGTTTATATAAAATTCCCTAAGGTTGCCAAAACTGGCTAGTGGATTAAACCCACGCTGCTTTTACGGGTAGGCTTCTATTGTAACAGAAAATCAAACCAAGAGAAGCGAAGAATGGACGGCCAGAAAAATCGCTCAGCTACGTGTTTACCTGTGCACAGTTTCGGCACTCAGTAAATCCGCGGAGCACTTGAGGAGACTTTCCCTGGATTAACCAGCAGTGTTTCCATTTATCGAAGTGGATGAAAGGGCTTGTTGACTGCTATTTGCGGCTTTTACAATCTGAGGTAAATGAAAATGAACTGCCCTCTTGTAGGATTAAATACATAACATGCCTAACGGAATATAACAATGGCGAATAATGTGAATTTGAGGGTCATCGAGTTTTAGTTTAAAAAAAAAAAATAAAATCATTTCATACTGTAGGAATAGTTTCCTTCTGTCATAGTAACGGCACCACATCACTCTGCTAAAGACTGTGGTATGTGGCAAGATGTCTAACCGACCCAAATGTGGTTATGAGACTTGTTCGTTTTCCCTGTATGTTCACCGGGCATTAAAGGATTTTGTTACTTCCAACCATCAGGATAAACCCTTTAAACTGTATGGTTGTCAGCAGCATCAGGCTGCACCACCAAGGGTCCTTCATTTGTGGTCTATTCCAGTGATTTTCAACCTTTTTTGAGCCGCGGCACACTTTTTATACTTAAAAAATCCCGGGGCACACCACCAACCAAAATGGCACAAAATGACACTAAAACAGTACATATTATACATATAGTTAATAATATAGATTCTAAATGTACTTATACTCACTCAGTGTGAAACCTGGGCCTGTTTTCTTCTCTCCCCCATGCTTCTCTCCACCATACTTCCCCCCTACTTCTCTCCTGTGCTTCTCTCCACCATACTTCTCCCCCCTGCCTCTCTCCTGTGCTTCTCTCCCCCATGCTTCTCTCCCCCATGCTTCTCTCCTGTGCTTCTCTCCACCATACTTCTCCCCCTGCATCTCTCCTGTGCTTCTCTCCCCCATACATCTCCCCCCTGCTTCTCTCCCCCATACTTCTCCCCCCCTGCTTCTCTCCACCATACTTCTCCCCCCCCGCTTCTCTCCTGTGCTTCTCCACCATACTTCTCCCCCCTGCTTCTCTCCTGTGCTTCTCTCCCCCATGCATCTCTCCTGTGCTTCTCTCCACCATACTTTCCCCTGCTTCTCTCCTGTGCTTCTCTCCACCATACTTCTCCCCCCTGCTTCTCTCATGTGCTTCTCTCCCCCCTGCTTCTCTCCCCCATGCATCTCTCCTTTGCTTCTCTCCACCATACTTTCCCCTGCTTCTCTCCTGTGCTTCTCTCCACCATGCTTCTCTCCTGTGCTTCTCTCCACCATGCTTCTCTCCTGTGCTTCTCTCCTGTGCTTCTCTCCTGTGCTTCTCTCCTGTGCTTCTCTCCACCATACTTCTCCCCACTGCTTCTCTCCTGTGCTTCTCTCCACTATACTTTCCCTGCTTCTCTCCTGTGCTTCTTTCCACTATACTTTCCCTGCTTCTCTCCTGTGCTTCTCTCCACCATACTTCTCCCCCCTGCTTCTCTCCTGTGCTTCTCTCCTATGCTTCTCTCCTATGCTTCTCTCCACCATACTTCCCCCTGCTTCTCTCCTGTGCTTCTCTCCACCATACTTCTCCCCCCTGCTTCTCTCCCCCAAACTTCTCTCCCCTTTTTCTCTTCTGTGCTTCTCTCCACCATACTTCTCCCCCCTGCTTCTCTCCTGTGCTTCTCTCCCCCATGCTTCTCTCCCCCATGCTTCTCTACCCCATCCCCAGGTTTCTCTCCCCCCCTTCCTCCTCACTTCCTCCGAGATGGTCGCCACTGCTGTCCGCCTCACCTACTGGCCGCCCGTAGGGCCCGGACGTGCTCCTCCAATTACATGTTGATTGGATGCGTGCATCACGGCCCGCCGCAGTGCACCGCACAACCGCCCACATTATAATCCGCCACTGAACGCTGTGCATTGCCGGGGAACAAAACACAGGGGCACCATAGTTTGGGGAACTTTCCCCGCGGCACACCCGACCATGTGTCGCGGCACACTGGTTGAAAATCACTGGTCTATTCTAATGGGTTGATTCACAAATACCTTACATGTTACTGATAATATGTCCCCTGTTAACTTTAGAAAAGTATATAAGTACATGTTCTGTATAGATGGACGATGGGTCCGGCGGTTCCACATGACCCCAGTCCAAAACTGGTTGACTGAATTCTTGTCTCCCAGTTACTTCTCTAGAACTTTTCACATGTCCTGGAAACAGGGCAAAGGTTCTGATCAGTTGAGATCTGTGTGATCTGGCTCCCACCGTCAGAGATAAGTGCTTCACTTCCCGACTGCAATCTCGATCTTGCTGCAGGAGATGGTCTCCATAGACTTAAAGCGAATATATCAGGTACATCCCTTTTAGTTTTTTATATGAATAGACTGGCGCTGGCATGGGGATGCCAGTGCCGTTGCCCTTTTTTTTTTTTAAACAGCCAGCATCGGTCTATTTCCGGGCCCAGCCTGAAGCACTGAAGGCGGGCCCGCCCACCCCCAGTGTGACGTAGCTCCATTGATTGTAATGAAGCTGTGTCACAGAGGGGAGGGCAGAACATCACGCTGGGGACAGGCAGGCCCGCCTCCAGTGCTTCAGGCGGGGCTGATGCCTAGAAAAAGAATGGAGTAGTGTGCGGGAATCGGCTGTTTGAAAAAAAAAACAACAAAAAAACAACAGGACTGCGGTACTGGCATCACTACGCCAGCGCCAGTCTATTCGTATAAAAAGCTAAAAGCGATGTACCTGATAGTACATACACTTTAAGGCCCTATTACACCATATGATTATAATCAGCCGTACTTGGGTGCTCTGGCCAATCATAGTTTGGAGTAATAGCACATGTTAAAAGACCATGATCAACTGACAATGTCGGCCGGCCCGATAAGGATAGTGACTGTCTGCTGCTTGTCACTTTATGGAATAGGAGCGGTGGAAGCAGAACCCCCCGACTCCAATTGTCCTGACAGGTCGACGATCGCTTTCCCCTCATTATCATTGTGTGTAATATGGCCTTTTCAGTGTCAACTAGAGTGTCTCCTGCAGGAAACCAGCAAAAGCAACAAGCCAGGCAGAAAAGTGCTTAGTTGATCAATAGGGGTTTGAACGCCCAGACCAATGAAAATTTTGGACAGGTAAACAGCAAAAGTTATTAAATGGCCCCAAATACAGTAGCTAAAAAGGCAACTGAATCCACCAATTTTTGACTGGCCAACTGTCCAGCCTGTTGTGTCCCCAACAACAGATGACCTCAGGAAGAGAAGAACTGGGTATGTTGAATTTAAACAGCCTGACCCTTTTGCTCTCAGAGAGATGAGCCACCAACAGTCTGGCAGCGGCTTACCCTTCCTCTCCATTTAGGAGTATGGGGGGGGGGATGAGAAGAGACAGCTGTTGCCGACGCATGTTGTCATGCGCATAGGTAATTTTAAATATATATATATATCTAAAAAAAAAAAAAACAGAACTATTGGATCACATTTTAGAAATTTGCCAGGTAGAATTGTGGGGGGAAAAATAAATTTAAGTTATGTAACATTCTAATGCTGCACCAACAAAGACCCAACACTGTGCACCGCTCCTACCGGACTGATCATAGTACATACAAGACGACTAACAGGTTTGACCATTTGCAACCAGTGAAATCCTGTTCTAATCATGAAGCTTCACCCACTCCAGTAATGACACAGGGAAAAACGCCACATGGCTATAAATACACCGGGAAAGGAAGTTGTCAGATGGCTGACTTTATATAAAGTAGAAAGCCTGTGCATTTTGGGACTTGCACGCGTTCAGCTACGATCAGTCTGGTCTGTAATACGATCACATACTAGAGAAGACGGAAAGACATCTTAAGCCTCTCAAAATCCTAAAGAATGTGTTTACCGTTTGCTAGGCAACAATACAGACATCAAAAAAGAGCATATTAAAGGGGCACTCCAAGAATGACAGTGCGGGGTTAATACAAAAACAGCTTAAAAATGTCCTGTATTCTTTCTTATAAAACAACAATCCTTGAAATTTCAGATACACTCTGTTTGCTGTCAGTGAATAAAGATGCCTATTTAGTCATGTCAGGCAGATATTGGCCATACCCCGCATACAGTGCCCTCGTGTCAGCAGCACAGATGCAATTTTATACACTTTGCGCACACACACTTGACGTGCACTTAAACCCAAAAAAAAACTTTATGGATGTTCTTGTCCCCTCCTACATAGAACCATCAGCTAAAGCAATAGTTGAGTTCTATACAACCTCTTCATACTGTAGGTTGTTAGCATGGACGGCCACTTGTGAGGATATAGAGAGTGGTCCTTGGATCACCAAATATGTGCGTGCAAATCCTTTAACCCCCTCCTCATTCCCTATTTAATAATTAGTATACAGTCTAGCCATTTCACCTTTTTCTTGCTTATTTAGGTTAGTATACATAGGGTCTTCTGCGCTAAAAGAGTGAAGTCAGTCAGCTACCTAGAGCAAATATCGAAAGAGAGAGAGTCCCTGTGGCTGGAGGACCTAAATTATCTCTGCATTATATAGACAGCCCTTTGACTTCAATGGCTAATACTAAAAGCGAATGTACCATCAGGTACATAGCTAAGTTTTTTTTTTTTAATTCTAAATTTTATTCAATTTTCACAATTTACAGTAAAAAGAGACAAAGAACATCTGGCAGCCTTACGGGCACCAAGGCACTCATACAACTGAAAACAGCAGAAATGCAAACAAATATAGGCCCATGACCGGGAAAACGGGCCGAACCAGACAAACCACGGCTCCCATACAATGCAAGCTTTTACCATCAGTAAGGGTAGGGCGTGAGCTAGCGCTCAACACGAGACCAGGGGGGAGGATGAAGAGAGGAGAAAGGGGGGGGGGGGAAGAAGGGAAGAGAGTAGAGAGTGCAGGGAAGGGGTGGGGGAATAGATAGCTCCTTACTGAGCTAGTAAGGATCTATATTCGGCGGTGTCTGTGAACTGATCCCAGTAAAACCATGTCCGATAGAATCGGGAATTCCGATCGTGCAGTTGGGCAGCGAGGTCCTCCATGCGTTTGATCTCTTCTACTTTCCGGATCCACATGGAGAGACTGGGTGGGGTGGGTTGGCGCCACAAAGCGGGAATACAGGCCCGGGCAGCGTTGATCAGGTGTCGGAGAACTGAGAGACGGTAGCTCCTGAGTGGAATGTCGGACAGATGCAGGAGGAACAGCGCAGGAGAGAAAGGGAGCTGGCGGTCAGTGAAGGTGGAGGTAATACGCCACACTTCCCTCCAGAAGGGAGATAATTTGGGACAGCTCCAAAAAATATGTAAAAGGGATCCTTCTCCATCGCAGCTCCTCCAACACTGGGGGGACACTTCAGGAAAGATCCGATGCAAGCGGGTAGGAACCCGGTACCATCTCGAGAGTAGCTTATACCCAGCTTCCTGAAGACGCGAGGCGATCGACGAGGAGTGCGTGCATGTAAACACACGATCCACTTGCGCCGCGGAGAAAGAGGTATCCAAGTCCTCTTCCCAGGCAGCGAGGAAGGAAGGAGGAGGCCGTTCCGGGGGGGAACCCAACATGGCATACAGTAGAGAAAGAGTGTGTCTATGGGGGAGCTTTAAGTTTTTTACATGAACAGACTGGCGCCGGCGCAGGGATGCTGGTGCCATGGTCCTTTTTTTTGAACAGTTGTCTGATCCCGTGCTTGGAGTCGGTCTATTTCCGAGCACCAGCCCGACATAAAGTACTGGAGACGGGCCTGTTGCCCCCCAGTGTGGTGAAACCCCCTCCATTAGAATTAATGAAGGCGCATTCTAGAGGGGAGATTGTCACATTGGAGGCCGGTGGGTCTTCCCTTAGTGCTTTATTCCTGGACTGGTTCTCAGGAACGAGACAGAGAGAGAAAAACACGAGAGAGAGAGAGAGAGAGAACGAGAGAGAGAGAGGGAGAGAGAGAGAGGGGAGAACGAGAGAGAGAGAGGGGAGAACGAGAGAGAGAGAGGGGAGAACGAGAGAGAGAGAGGGGAGAACGAGAGAGAGAGAGAGGAGAACGAGAGAGAGGGGAGAACGAGAGAGAGAGAGAGAGAGAACGAGAGAGAGAGGGGAGAACGAGAGAGAGAGAGAGAGAGAGGGGAGAACGAGAGAGAGAGAGAGGGGAGAACGAGAGAGAGAGAGAGAGAGAGAGAGAGAGAGAGGAGAACGAGAGAGAGAGAGAGAGAGAGAGGAGAGAACGAGAGAGAGAGAACGAGAGAGAGAGAACGAGAGAGAGAGAACGAGAGAGAGAGAACGAGAGAGAGAGAACGAGAGAGAGAGAACGAGAGAGAGAGAACGAGAGAGAGAGAACGAGAGAGAGAGAACGAGAGAGAGAGAGAGAGAGAGAGAGAGAGAGAGAGGGGAGAACGAGAGAGAGAGAACGAGAGAGAGAGAGAGAGAGGGGAGAACGAGAGAGAGAGAACGAGAGAGAGAGAACGAGAGAGAGAGAACGGGGAGAACGAGAGAGGGGAGAACGAGAGAGAGAGAACGAGAGCGAGAGAGAGAGAGAGAGGAGAACGAGAGAGAGAGAGAGAGAGAGGAGAACGAGAGAGAGGGGAGAACGAGAGAGAGAGAGAGAGAGAACGAGAGAGAGGGGAGAACGAGAGAGAGAGGGGAGAACGAGAGAGAGAGAGAGAGAGGGGAGAACGAGAGAGAGAGAGAGAGAGGGGAGAACGAGAGAGAGAGAGAGAGAGGGGAGAACGAGAGAGAGAGAGAGAGAGAGGGGAGAACGAGAGAGGGGAGAACGAGAGAGGGGAGAACGAGAGAGAGAGAGAGAGAGGAGAACGAGAGAGAGAGAGAGAGAGAGAGGGGAGAACGAGAGAGAGAGAGAGAGAACGAGAGAGAGAGAACGAGAGAGAGAGAGAGAGAGAGAGAGAGAGAGAGGAGAACGAGAGAGAGGAGAACGAGAGAGAGAGAGAAAAAAACCAAGATCAATGCATGTAAAAACTTTAGTTTCCCTTCAACACAACCACAGGAAAAATTAACACTTGGTCCTCCTTCACTTCTCTCTGGCCATCTTTATGGGGGGCTTCTCCCTCCATCTTTAGGCTTTGCGAGTGCACAGGCAATGTTACTTGTGCACCACAGTGCCTTTGGGGGGAGGTGTCAAAGAGCGGCCTCTTGTGGCGGGAGGCATAATGCTGTCTCAGGCCAGATGAGTGATTGACAAGGACGCACAACGCTGCATTTAACTGTATGTAGTCCTGATTAGGAGTGTGTATAGTTAAGGGGCCATCGGCAGCACCTGCCAGTATTTGTCCGGGTACTGGCCCAGGCTGCCCAGCAAAGCATCATAAATTTTTGGACACTCATTCAGAATCCGGGATGTGTCTGTACCCCACAGAACCCTATGGGTCAGGAAATCTATTCCAATTTCCGGATAAGAAATCCAGATAGATTTTCTTGAAGTGTGATAACGGTCTTTCCAGGGTCACCTGTAGATTGGAACTGATAGTCGGAGATCAATATAATTTTGGGTGGAATCTTCTAACAAAACGCCATTATCAGAAGTAGAGAACCCCTTTAATTAGAAGTGGCTATATCATAGACAAGTATTGAGCTTGGTGGATAAGTTATAGAAGCCATAAAACTACCAACGCAGGGTTAAGTATAAAGACTTCCAAAGTGCTAAACTTGTGTTCGGGGGTGGGGTGGGGGGAATAGATGCGGATAGCTTTTCTATTACTCCGCAGGGAGCGCCGGAGAAAGGATAGTGCCAGAAATACATTGTCTGAAAAAAAGAATAAAAAAATAAAAAATAAAAAAATAGCTCAATATTTAGTCTCATGAAATTAAATCTTAAAACGGCGAGTCCTTTATTCCCTCGAACATTTACATTATTTCTACCCAAACTCCAGAAAGCACTCAGAAACGCATTAAGTCAAATGTTTACTCACGAAGAATTATAGACTATTGATCGCCGCGTTCACATCACCCCCTTTTCACACAAAAGACTGTACGGTAACCACCACTTCAGAATCAATAATGCAGTCTATTTTATGGACTTTCGTGCAACCGTTGTAACATTTTATTTATTCATAGGGAAATGTGAAAAAACATACAGATGAAGGAAACGGTTAGCGCTTGATGGATGACTCTCCTGTGAAGACCACACAACATATTCCTGCAGGAAGACCGTGGCACAATACAATATCTATATAACAAGCTATGTAATTGAAAATGCCCCGGGCACACTTCTTGCACGTACGGGTATGATCGTCTAGGCACAGTTATAAAAAAAAAAAAAAAGGACAAACAAAAACATTACTGTGAATGCTTGCTATAATTTCAATGTTAAAAGTATATTACAGAAGAAAAACTCACCTTACATCTACAAAATAAGCACAGGGCAAAATTTAAACTGCAATATATGTGGCCTCTAACCTCTAGAACAGACTAGTTCCTTTGAAGGGAGACTACAGTAAAAAAAAAAAAAAATACAAAACAGGTGTCAGAAAGTTATATAGAGTTGTAATTTATTTCTACTTAAAAATCCCAAGTCTTTCAGTACTTATAAGCAGCTGTATGTCCTGCAGGAAGTGGTGTATTCTTTCCAGTCTGACACAGTGCTCCCTGCTGCCACCCCTGTCCGTGACAGGAACTGTCCAGAGCAGCAGCAAATCCACATAGAAAATCTCTCCTGCTCTGGACAGTTCCTGTCACGGACAAAGGTGGCAGCAGAGAGCACTGTGTCAGACTGGAAAGAATACACCACGTCCTGCAGGACATACAGCAACTGATAAGTCCTGCAGGACATACAGCAACTGATAAGTACTAGAAGACGAGTTTTTATGATGGGTTTAGAAGTCATTTACAAAAAATTATATAACTTTCTAGTACCAGGTGATTTATAAACAATTCTTTCCCCACCAAAGTACCCATTTAAAAGGGGTTGGCCCCGCAGCTAAATATTGCATACTGTTTTTATCATGCCTGCTGAGAATGTCCACCTAAGGCTTCCAGTGCTGGTGGTCACACATGCCTAGTAGCTTAGTCCTACCTCTGAGATCCTACATGGGTGATACAGTTGTATAGGCCAGCCAATCGGATTACATTACAATTAATTTCTTCTATCTAACATTTGGCACATCACGTGGATAATTCAGTGGGTGCCAAAACAAGTATGTAACAGCAATATCTACACAAAGAAACGTTCTTTTACATCAGTCCGATTCAGCTGGCATTACCTTTGCTAATAGGCAGAAATGGCAGCTTCCATCTGTACACTTTACCATGTAAAAACAGCAAACTCCTCCTCTATGGTTGTCAGGATGAAAGCTGAAAGGTCGGCTAAACGTCCATCATGAAGATATCAGGGGAGAGAAGGGTTGGAAATGTTGAATTTTAACTTTTAATGTCAGGGATAAGTCACTGCTAGGGGAGTCCAGGTGTCCAAGTATTTGCCTATGTTACTGAGGGGTTAAAATCGCATGGGTCATAAGACTCCATACAGTTCGGAAGTCTCCTCAAGGCGGACACAGTACCAACAGCTACTGGTGTCTGCCGATGGGTAACATTCCCTTCAAGGAAAGATTCCGGCTTGGCATATAATGTAGGACATTGATTTGAATGCATGCTACCTCCCAGAAACAGCAAGACTACTTTGAAGATTCATTATACAAAAATAAATAAAATAAGTAGCACCAAATGACCAGCTTTGGAAAGTCTTATGGTCTGTGCACACTAAAAGTATTCATCATCATAAAGATCTAGTAGCTGCATTCTGGTGAAGGCTTACCACTATTACCAAGCCTGGCCAACAGATGGCAGCAGCGTGGCAGTAAAGAAGTTCCCAGGCATTTGCAGCACTCACCTCTCTGATGTTGGATCCTGCGAGTTCAGCGGGTACTTGAGCTCAATCACGTCTCCGTTCTTCTCTCGCAGAAGACCCTGCTGCTCTGTATAATACTGCACCAGCTCAGCCAAGGTGGCGAATGTCTCTCCTCCATACAAATCATAGTAATCCCCTGTATTCTGGATCTTGATGTGCGTGACTTCATCGTGTCTCCTAGAAAAACAAATCATCTATTAGACTGTGTATAAACTGGAGCCATAGAGACCGGTCAAATAGAAATCCACCAGAATTACATTGTTTTTTTTTTTTTTAAACAATTCCTAAATAAATGCACATAGCTTTATAACATAACATAACTTAGAAAATGTAAATCCCCCCCCCCACACACACACACACACACTTGTAAATTACACAGCCCCTCTGCTGCCACCAATGGCTATATTCGGAACTGCAGGGCTGCACAAGCCCTGGTCCTGGCAGTTATAACACTTTGTCTATGCTAATACATGTTAGCATCAGAATAGATATTAGGGGAGGCTCAGTATTGCCAACAGCACTAGCAATATGTAACCGTGCCGGGACCAGGGCTTGAGCAGCCCTGCAATATCTAAATGCTGCCATAAAATATATATATTTTTTAAACTGTAGTCTTTAATATATGTGTATTACCTAATATAAATGTTATATATATATATTTTTTTACATTTCTTTATATTTTTATTCACTTTTGTATAAGCTTGTAAGGGAGTTTCTGACTGTAATGCTACCAATAACGTCCTGTGTTACTGAAAATACAGCTCTGAGCTATAATACAATCTTGACTCTTGTGTAAAAACGACCCTATGACTGTGGTGTATGTCAGCAAAACGAATATATTCATTATATTCCTTCCTATGGAGTGACAGAAAGAGCCGGGTACCCTGGAAGAGTGCTGTACTCTGCTCCATAGGCATGAGTAGAGTCCTTGGTCTTGTGCCATACCTGAGGCTCTATTCAGAATACAGAAGCTGGGGGCCCCATACGGAGATTGGCGGTGGGTACGTTGGTCAGATTACCCACGATCTCCTACTTTTCCCCTATCCTGTAGATGTCAAAAAAGCTTATTTTCTTGGAATACCTCCTTAATGTTAATGGACTGAATATAGTCCAATTGTGACCATGTTCTGTCCTTTTCTAAGAACATACAGGTCTTTATACATGGCTGTCTATGCTTTTGACTGCGGCAATGTAGTCTCTATTTCCCAAGGTTTGGTCCATTAAAATACATGGATATGGCATCGGCACAAGCCAGTATACCACAATCATAGGGTATGTTAGAAAGAAAACTTTATAACAGGTCCTCAATGTTGTATGTAAGGACACTGTAATTGTAGAACAAAAACATAATAAAAAACAATACAAAATAGGCCAATACCGTATGCAGTTTTAAGCAGGAAGCTTGTAGACAACGCCTGACATTAATATTTTATAAGTCTATCTACTAATTGTACAACAGGCCAGAATCCATGAGAACACAAAGGGTGTGGGGGCCATTACCGACATAAAGGTGACCACAACATGAAGAGATGGACTAAAACTACCACATCACCTAAAAAGGATTAAAATCGAGATTACACTTTCTATATATAGAACTTAGATTACAGAGACCTTGTGATCCACCTCAGCCATTGGGAAGAGATACAAGAATTTTGATGTCGCGTCTTTCCAGTCCAGTAAAGTCACAACCAATATTTATTTTTATACTCTGATTCTAACAACCATTCGACGCTTCATGACTGAATGACACTAGGGTCCTAAAATATACACCTCAACGTGGACACTAGAATATATAGCTCTGGGCAATTGCCATAGGATAGGTTCACATATTCACATGGGGCAATACAGCCAGACACTTGGTGTCCGTACTATGGCGACAATACTTGTTCCCCCCACTAGGGACATAGACTTGCAGTCTTAATAAACACACTGAAATTCGGAACATTTGGATCTGATATAGCAATACTGGCCCTAAGAACTGTTTATTCAAAAGGCATCTTAATGGAATAAAAAAATAAAAAAAATTATATATATTTGGATTAGTCCTGGTGCGGTACTTTACTAGCAATTTTTATTGGCTCTTCAAGAGGAGGAAAATAAAAGGATATTACAGAATATGGCCACTTAGACGTTTTAGAACAATCAATATGAGAGATGGCTACGCTATTTGTATCTGCCAAAACTCAATCAAAGAAGGATCTGTAATTTTATGTTTTGAACAGCAAAATGCATAGACACTGAAGCTGTATTGGAATCTTAAAGCGCATCTGTCACTTGCTCAAGCATTACTGAGGTGTGACATTGGGAGGTCTTCACTGCATTAAAGTGTCAAACAGGCTACACCTCCTTGACACATCAGTGCGGACTTCAATACAGAGTAAGGCTATGTTCACACTACGTAAAAGTACGGTGTGGAACACTGCCTTTACTGCTATGGGATACCATACGGCGCTGCAAAGAACTGACATGTCAGTTTCCTGCAGCCGCAATTCAGTAAATAGTGACCGCAGAAAACCCTGTCAATTCACACATTGTGTGCTGTGTGAAGCTCTGATGCGGGCGCGTGCTGTTGCGCCCGCATCAGAACACTGTGGCGGGAAAGATCATCCAGCCGGTGCTAAAGTACGGACCGGAATGATCTTTGCAGAGACTGGCCGTTCAGTGACCCGGCCGGGTCACGAAACGCCGGGTCTCTCACGTAGTGTGCACATAGCCTAAAAAAAGCAAATAAAGGTATGGACAGTAAATGATGTGAGGGTATAACTTGTATCCTTATATGAACAGATCTGTGATACTCTATAACTTTAAGAAAAAAATGTTTATATGTGTATATATATTCCCCTATTTCCCTTGAAAAAAATTTTTTTGCGCTGACGCCGTTTACCGTGCGAGATCAGGAATGTGATTAATTAATAGTTCGGACGATTACGCACGCAGCGATAGCAAACATGTTTATTTATTTATTTATTTGTTTACTTTTATTTAAAACCTGGGAAAAGGGGGGTGATTCAGACTTTTATTGGGGGAGGGGGCTTTTTACTACTTTTTTTTTTTTTTTTTTTACACATATACTAGAAGCCCCCCTGGGGGACTTCTAGTATATATACTTTGATCTCTCATTTAGATCTCTGCAGCATAGATATGCTGCAGAGATCAATGAGATAGGCACTCGTTTGCTTTCGTCTGCTGCAGCCGGAAGTAAACGAGTGCCGAGTCGGGGACGGCGCCATCTTGGACGAGTCCCCGGCCGGCATCAGTAACGGAGATCGCTCCTCCGGGACAACGTCCCGGAGGAGTGCTCTCCCCCACTAGACACCAGGGAAAGGTTGCCTCCGGTAATTGGAGGCAGCTGTCAACTTTGACAGCTGCCTCCGATTAGCGGTCCCGGGCTAAGTGCTAATGAGGACATATGACGTACCGGTACGTCATATGTCCTTAAGAGGTTAAAGGGGTTGTCCAGCTAAAATCTTTTTCTTTCAAATCAACTGTTGTCAGAAAGTTATACAAATTTGTAATTTACTTCTATTAAAAAATCTCAAGTCTTCCCATACTTATCAGCTACTTTATGTCCTGCAGGAAATGTTTTATTTTCAGTCAGACACAGTGCTCTCTGCTGACATCTCTGTCCTAGACAGGAACCGTCCAGAGCAGGAAAGGTTTTCTTAGGGGATTCATAGAAAACAAAGACAAAGTTCCTGTCTCGGCCAGAGATGTCAGCAGAGAGCACTGAGTCAGACTGAAAATAACACATCTCCTGCATGACATACAGTAGCTAATAAGTATGGGAAGTCTTGAGATTTTTTTAATAGAATTAAAAATCTATATAAAACTTTCTGACACTAGTTGATTTGAAAGAAAAAGATTTTCGCTGGACAACCCCTTTAAGGTCAGGTGAGTTTGTTGGCCAAACAAGCCCAGTGATATTGTGGTTAGTTAACCAAGTATTGGTACTTTTGGCAGTTTGGACAGGTGCCAAGTGCTGTTAGAAAATTAAAATTGCATATCCAGAAAGCTTGTGGGCAGAGGGAGGCATGAAGTACTCCAATATTTCCTGGTAGACGGCTGCGCGGACGTTGATCTTGAGAAAGCACAGTGGAGCTACCCCAGCAGATGACATGGCTCCCAAACCATCACCGATTGTGGAAACTTCATACTAGATCTCAAGCAGCTTGGATTGTGCCTCTCCCCTCTTCCTTCAGACCCCAAATGAAATGCAAAATTTACTTTCATCTAAAAACAACATCATGGACAACTGAGCAACAGTCCAGTTCTTTCCTCCTTGGCCCAGGTAAGACGCTTCTAGTGTTGTCTATTGGTTATGAGTGGCCTGACACATGGAATACGACACTTGTATCCAATGTCCTGGATATGTCCGTGTGTGGTGGCTCTTGAAGCACCGACTCCGGCAGCAGCCCACTCCTTGTGAATCTCCCCCAAATTTTTTAATGGCACATTATGCGCTCCTGTCATCTCTGCTGCTGGGGGTGGGGATATCCAGATCGCGGATCGTGTGTATGGCTGCATTCACTTGAACGGTGCCTAAAATTCTCCATGGTCGCAGATCCGCGACCACAGACAATTTTACGGGACATATGAATGCAGCCTAGGGGACCTTTTTAAATGCTCGGGAGGCCTTTGCACGTGTTGGAGTTCATTCTTATTTTCTGAGATAATGACTTTTTACCTTGGCTGTAAGCCATAATCAACATTATCAGAAATAAAAACTAGAAAAAGTGGACTCTGTTTGTAATAACTCTATAAAATATAGGGGTTTCACTTTTTAACTTGAATTACCGAAAAACTTTAAAAAGTCAATTCTAATCTTATGCCAAGACAAAACAATAGGTGACCTATTGTATTCCACAGAGTACGCACCTTAGGGAATATAAAACCTCCAACAATAGGGAGAAGGAGTGCAAAACAAGTTACAAATTATACCACACCTTACAATGTAGGAGCCCAGTGTACCAGCAATACATGGATTCAGATGGTGACAATTCTGAGCAATACATTACACGCCAAGCACAGGGACAATATATTCATTTTGTTTGTTCTTAAAATGTATGAGGGACACTAAACATTTATCATATAGACTGGAGAGCAGCTCAACAGCTCATCTCTTCTCCTCCAAAACAAGAGGTCAAGGCGTGATCTGCCTTCTCCGACCTCCTGTCTCCTAGCTAGGGAGAAGAGGCAATACCAAGGACCTTAAAGGGGTTATCCAGCGAAAATTGTTTTCTTTGAAATCAACTGGTTTCAGAAAGTTATAATATACACACACACACACATATATACTAATATATATATATATATATATATATATATATATATATATATATATATATTTATTTTACTTCTATTTAAAAAGTCTTCCCACACTTACTAGCTGCTGTATGTGCTGCAGGAAGTGGTGTTTTCTCTTAAAGGACAAGTGCCATGAAAAACTTTTTCCCAGTAATTGAAGCACATTACAAAGTTATATAACTCTGTAATGTGCTTCAATCGCCTATCTGCCTCCCTTCCCTGTCTTTTCCCCCCTCCACCCCCCACCAGGAAGTGTCCTAACTCACACAGACCTAATTACTGTCATCACCGTCACTAGGCAGCTCCTTCTTGTGAGGATGAGTCATCAGCAGGAGGGCTGCTCTAGGTCCTGTTACAGCAGCCCCCCCTCCCCAGTCCAAGTGATGGCTTGCAGTTGTTCAGCCTATGGGAGCTGAGCAAGCTGAGTCACCTGACAAGGCAGGAGAGGAGGGGGGAGGCTAGTGTAACAGGAGAAGGAGCTGAGAGAAGAACTTGGTGACGGTGACGACAGTAATTAGGTCTGTGTGAGTTAGTGCACTTCCTGGTGGGGGGTGGAGGGGGGAAAAGACAGGAAAGGGAGGCAGATAGGTGATTGAAGCATATTACACAGTTATATAACTTTGTAATGTGCTTCAATTACTGGGAAAAAGTTTTTCATGGCACTTGTCCTTTAAGTCTGACACAGTGCTCTCTGCTGACATCTCTGTTCGAGACAGGAACTGTCCAGAGCAGGAGAGGTTTTCTATGAGGATTTGCTGCTGCTCTGGACAGTTCCTGTCCTGGACAGAGATGTCAGCAGAGAGCACTGTGTCAGACTTAAAAGAAAACACCACTTCCTGCAGCACATACAGCAACTGTTAAGTATGGGAACACTTGAGATTTTTTAATAGAAGTAAATTGCAAATCTACATAAAACTTTCTGACACCAGTTGATTTGAAAGAAAAAGTTTTTCACTGGACAACCCCTTTAACTAAAAAAAAAAAAAAAAAAAAAAAAAGTTCCAAAATGGGCTGTATGGAGTCATATTGGACATTTTACCTGTTACTCCACACAAGGGGGGAGATTTATCAAACATGGTGGAAAGTGAAACTGGCTCAGTTGCCCCTAGCAACCAATCAGATTCCACCTTTCATTTTCCAAAGAGTCTGTGAGGAATGAAAGGTGGAATCTGATTGGTTGCTAGGGGCAACTGAGCCAGTTTCACTTTACTCCATGTTTGATAAATCTCCCCCAAGAGGTGTATGTGTCCATTTGGGTGTACACTAGACTACTGCTATGACTTTATTGACTGACTTTGTGGATACCCTGTCATCTATGTTGAGTTTGAGCCAGCAGGTGCATGTCCATTGTATAAGACTGAGGATACATTGCTATGTGTAACAAAGAGGGTAACCCTCTGTATAGGATTTACAGAGAGAGCTTATTACACACTAAAAGGGCCAAAAATCGCCCTTGAGAAAAATGTCATATTTCTCCTTTATACCATGGGGTAACTAGTTTAGATTGTATAACTGTAGAAGAAAAAAAAAAACACATGTGCATACAAATGAAATATTAATCCCCTTGTTGGGAACTGCCCAAACCAGTTTGTGGTGTGCCCCAGGTTATATCTTTCACTGATTCATTTCAGACATCACGCTCTGCAAAACGCTGCTAGAACAAGAATTTTTCAAGGTTACAGTTTCTTCTCTAGAAACTCTGACCCAATGTTACCTCCGGAATTAGGGCAGAACGCGATTCATGTGATTCACAAGCGGTAATATTATATACACACACACATATATATATATATATATATATATATATATATATATATATATATATATATATATATATATATATATATATATATATATATATATATATATATATATATATATATGCAAAAAAAGGGGTCCGTGGAGCCTCAGTTACGAGTCTCAAAACACGGGAATAGCCAGATATCCCTCCAGAGAAGGAAGCCCATTGCCAAGGGGTGCCTCCTAGTGGGGAGAGCACCAAACCACCCTGATACGTAGTCCCTCAGGTCCTCACTCTGTTACGAGCTTTGGGACCTTAACAGGGAAACACCAGGGTGGCCCCTGCAAGTCACCCTGGTCAGGGGCCACCCTGGTGTTTCCCTGTTAAGGTCCCAAAGCTCGTAACAGAGTGAGGACCTGAGGGACTACGTATATTAAAATTTTGTATGGGACAATCAATGGAGACTCGTAAATGAGTACTCCATTGGAATTTTTCACTGTTCTCCCTGAGTTCAGTGATTGTTGTGTTTTGTTGGTATAATATATATATATATATATATATATATATATATATATATATATATATATATATATATATAGTGTATATAATATATATACATATATATAGTGTATATAATATATATATATATATATATATTGTGTATATAATATTAGTGTATATAATATATATATATATATATATATATATATATATATATATATATATTGTGTATATAATATTAGTGTATATTATATATATATATATATATATATATATATATAATATTATATATATGTATATAGTAACAAGGAATTGCAGCACTTCCAAAGTAGTGAAAACAACTGGTGGTTTATTTGGTGAAGCAAATAACAAAAATCAGCTGATTTTTGTTATTTACTTCACCAAATAAACCACCAGTTGTTTTCACTACTTTGGAAGTGCTGCAATTCCTTGTTACTATTTGAAGAGGAGACGTGGATCCAGTCTCCATTGCTGGCACTCCGAGTACTTGTTCCTGTGAGTGCACTCCGTTCTGCTGTTTGTTTATATATATATACATACATACATACATACATATACATACACACATACATACATATATATACATATACATACATATACACATACACATATATACACATATATACATACACATATATACATACACATACATATACACATATATACATACACATACATATACACATATATACATACACATATATACATACACATACACATATATACACATACACATATATACATACATATACATATATATCAGCGGATCACAGACCCGGTATCTAAAGTTCTGGCCAACGATACATTTTCAATGGTGGGCCCTAGACATCATCTAAACCAAAGGTGTCAAACTAACGGACCACCAGCTGTTGTAAAACTACAATTTGCATCATGCCTGGACAGGCCAAAGCTTTAAGTGTCCAGGCATGATGGGAATTGTAGTTTGGCAACAGCCAGCGGGCCGCGAGCTTGACACCACTGATCTGAGAGGTCTAAAACACCATCTAAAATGCCAACTTACAATAAGTGGGATTGTTAGCCCTATATTCTAGGACAACTGTAAAAAGTGGTCCTCCGCCTACATTAAATTTTTTTTTTCTAATCTGTTTAATAAGACATTATGTGATCATAAATTAGAAAAAAAAAATTAATTAAATTATATATAACTGAATGGAACCGACCTGCTACAAAAGATACAGCTAATGGATAAGAGTTAGGGATGGTCCGAACAGAGTTCGGTTCGGGTTCGTACGAACCTGAACTCTCGGCAATGATCCCCGCAGTCTGCCCGCTCCGTGGAGAGGGTGGATACAGCGGGAGGACCGCCTGCAAAACTGGGATACAGCCATAGCCATAGGCTGTATCCCAGTTTTCCAGGCGGTCCTCCCGCTGTATCCACCCGCTGCACGGAGCGGGCAGACAGCGGGAATCTGGTGCAGAGCGTTCAGGTTCATAAGAACCCGAACCTCGGTGGGTTCGGACCATCCCTAATAAGAGTGTTGCCACTTCAAAAATAATTGGGGAAGCCTTTCTTCTAATCCCCCTTTAACTAAATGCAGATATTCTCTCAATACAAACTAACTTTGAGCTTAAAGTGAATTTGCCACCCAAAAATTATGGGGGAGATTTAACACTGTGTAAAGTGAAACTGGCTCAGTTGGCCCTAGCAACCAATCAGATTCCACCTTTCATTCCACACAGACTCGGATCCGGTTTTCTTAACAGACAAAAAAAAAATAATTATATAATATATATATATATATATATATATATATATATATATATATATATATATATATATATGTGTGTCAGCAACGTTTTTGCGTCCGTCAAAAAAAGAAAGAAAAAAAAAGGATCCGTTTTGATCCTTTCTTCATAATGGAAGTCAATGGAAAAACGGATTAAAAAGGATGCACACAACTGCATCAGTTTTTGCAATGCATTTTTCATCAGTTTTTTTCAAAAAACAGGTGAAAAAAAAACGGTTTGCAAAAACGCAGTGTGAACCCCGCCTAAAACAAAATCTAGACAACACATTCTTTTTAAAGCTAGTCTTCAACTAAACTTCAGCAGCGGATGGTTTTGTTCTCTGTGGATGTAGGCAGCAGCGTGTGGGTTTGGAAGCAACTTACTCCCCCCTCTCCCTGAACACATGCATGATAAGTTAACCTAAGTGCGCATTTATATGGGTTGGCGTGGAAAGGGATCTGTTGAGTGGACAACTGTGACACCAGCTTAAAGGGGTACTCCATAGAAATGAAAAAAAAATTAAACCAACCTATTTCAGAAAATTTGTAAATAATTTCTAAAAAAAAAAAAAAAAACACTCCATTTAAGAAATGTCTTGCAGGAAGTGGTGTATTCTTCACAGGTCTGACATAATTCTCTCTGCCGCCACCTGTGTCCACATCAAGAACAGACCAAAGCAGTAGCAAATGCCCATAGCATAGACATAGACAAAGGTGGCAGCAGAAAAAACAAAAACCCTCATCTTCCAGTAACTATCAGCTGCTGTATGTCCTGCAGGAAGAGTTGCATTCTCTTCAGGCTGACACAGTGCTTTAAGCTGCCACCTCTGTTTGTTACAGGAACTGTCCAGAGCAGGAGAGGTTTTCTATAGGGATTTTCTACTGCTCTGGACAGTTCCTTACATGGACAGAGGGGGCAGCAGAGAGCACTGTGTCAGACTGGAAATAATACCCCACTTCCTGCAGGACATACAGCAGCTGATGGAGGATGAGGGTTTTTTTTTCTTCTGCTGCCACCTTTGTCTATGTCTATGCTATGGGCATTTGCTACTGCTTTGGGCTATTCTTGATGTGGACAGAGGTGGCGGCAGAGAGCATTATGTCAGACTGTGAAGAATACACCACTTTCTGCAAGACATTTCTTAAATGGAGGTTTTTTTTGTTTTTATAGAAGTTATTTAAAAATTTTCTGCAATCGGTTGGTTTGAATTTTTTTTCTATGGAGTACCCCTTTAAGCTGGTGTCACAGTTGTCCACTCAACAGATCCCTTTCCATGCCAACCCATATAAATGCACGCTTAGGTTAACTTATCACGCATGTGTTCAAGGAGAGGGGGGAGTAAGTTGCTTCCAAACCCACACGCTGCTGCCTACATCCACACTGGAAGACTAGAGATTTTTATATAGAAATAGAATTTCTGTCCTCAGTTGATTAAAAAAAAAAAAAAAAGTCTCCAGAGTACCTCTTTAACAGTCACATATAGTACTGTGCAAAAGTTTTAGGCAAGTCAAGTAAGGATGCTTCCAAACCTAGATGTGTTAATCATTTATTCCCATCAACTAACAAAATACAAAGTAAATGGAGAAGAGAAATCTAACTCAAATCAATATTTGGTTAGAGCGGCCATTGCTTTTAGAATAGCATCAATTCTTCGAGGTTCTCACTGTTCACACTGTTTTAATTAATAGGACTAATGCTCTGAGCTCTCTCTGGCACAGGATGCATCAAGAGCAACCCAATGTTCTGGCGTTATCTGCCACCGCATGCCATCCATCTGCAGACAGATGACAGGTATCCTCTAAAGGCATTAGCCCATGAATACAGGTTGTTATCCCCTATCCCCAGGATGAAGAATAACTATCTGATCACGTAGAGTCCAACTGCTGGGATCCACTATGATCTCCACAATAGGTAACAGTCTCCCTTGAGAGCTGAGTGATGCTAAGGGTCCTATAAGACAATGCGATTTTTAACAATTAACAACTATAAAACTATTGCAAACAAGATTATTTATCGGTAACTTGAAGTCGTTCCCCATATTACATTGATCAAAGTTGTTAGTTACTATACGCGTTTACTCCATCGGATCCCAGCAAAAGGAGGAACAATGTGCAATTAGCCTGAACAAATAGTGAACAAATGTGAAATTACAGCGAGCGATTAACGATTACTTTAGGGTCAGATCTAAATCAACGCTCCATGACAAAACAAACATTTAAATTTAAACGATAACGATTTTTCGCACAATAATCGTCCCGTATAATAGGGCCCTAATACTCACTCGCCGCCGCTCTATTCATTCTTATAGCTCCCATAAAAAATACAGTGGCAGTGCCAAGTGTGACCGCTGCTTCATTTTCAGGAGGGGCTCCATTCCGGAGATCCCAGGGGAACCAAACAGTCTGACACTGTCCGCACAATCATATTAGGTGTTGGTCTGACGGCCAGGACCACACCAAATTTTGTTTCTATAAGAGTAAGAGTCCTCCACGGCCTGGTCAGCAATGTAAACGAAGGCCGATCTGCTAGATCAGTGCTTGTTTACTGGACCTATTCCATGGCCCGATAATCGTTTAGCGAGGGCTGCAGGACCATCGTTACCGATGTCCTTGCAGCCCTTGTTTAAACATCATACTTTACCTATCCGGGCTGCAGGGCTCCTCTTGCGCTCCTTCTCCCGGCCCCGTGCGCAGCAGCTTTGGAGCGGCCTGTCTGAGCTGACTGACCACTTAGCCAATCAGTGGCCGCGGCGGCCCAGGCCAGTGATTCGCTGAGCACTCTGTCAGCTCTATTCCACTGAGCGATAATCGGCCAATTCAGCTGATTATTGCTCCGTGGAATAGGCCCCTTAGGTCGGGCTCACACTATGTAAAACACCGGACGCTCTGTGACCCGGCCGTGTTACAAAACGGACAGTGTTAGTGAAGTTTATCCCGGCCGGTAGATGATCTTCACTTGTGCCGAATTGGGTGTCTCATGCATATACAACATATGAAAAAGAAAAAGAAAAAAAATCCCAGTATGCGTCCGTATGAAATAACACAATAAAGAGAAGCAAATGGTGTCCATGCCAGTCCATGCACAGACACATCTGCACCCTATCCTTGCAACGGACGGCAGAATCGCGGTGAATGGACCCATAGGATCCTATTACATGGGCCAATGGGGGCCCGATGAATACTGTAAACAAACAACGAACTGCTAGATCGGCTCTCGATTACTGGGCCTATTACACGGCCCGATAATCGTTTAGCAAGGTCTGCATGGACATGGTTACTGATGTCCTTGCAGCCCTTGCCCAAACAGTATACCTTACCAATTCACGCTCCAGGGCTTCTCCTGCGCTTTGCTTCCTTTCTGATTCAGTGTGCTGCAGCTTCAGAGCGGACTGTCTGAGCCCACAGACGCTCAACCAATCACTGGCTGGGACCACCACGGCCAATGATTGGCTTAGCGGCCTGTCAGCTCAGACAGGCTGCTCTGAAACTGCAGTGCACAGTGTTTGGGAGGTAGCAGAGCGTAAGAGAGCCCCGGAGTGTGGATAGGTAACGTATACTGTTTGTAGAATCGTCAGCCGCCTGTCACGCATCAATATTACACATAGCAATGCGCGGTTGGTTCCCAAGATTTGGGCCTAAAGAAACAATCAGCAGATGATAGTTTCATCGGCTGATTGTTGTCTCTATTACATGAAGCAATAAATCGGCCGAATCGGTGTAATAGGGCCCTTACCCATTAGGCACGCAGCCCGACAAACAGTAAATGATACATAGCAGTAAAAATTGGGATTTCCAGAATATAATCAGCTGTGTAATTGTTGTCATTGATAAGAACCCCGTCCCATCAATTACACTTGAATTATTTTAAAACTCTTTTCCCTTGGACATAAAATCTTTTTTTTTTTTTTTGGAAAAACCGGTTCTATCATTTGTCAGCTTTTTCCATTCCATTACTTCTTTCCTGCCTCCGTAATAAATGTAATGAGCTATGCTTAATGATACATTATGGTGTCTGATTTCACTATAATGGGATTTCTAATATGGCTTATCACAATTATCAGACCAGCTGAAAGGCTGCATTTAAATAAACAGAATACGATAAAACACAATCCAAACCAATCGACTCCATTACATTCATATGGGAGAATAGCGAGAAGCAGCTTCAGACTGCATCAAGTATACGGTAACATGGGAATGACTGGGACTTAAAGAGACTCTGTACCCCCCAAACACTTTACCATCAGATAGCTGCTTTTAATCCAAGATCTGTCCTGGAGCAGTTTGGCAGGTGATGCAGTTATTGTCCTAAAAAACAACTTTCAAACTTGCAGCCCTGTGTCAAATTGGCGTGGCCTAGAGTGTCTGTGCCCTAGGCCTGGGACGCCTCTCCATCCCTCCTCCCCACCCTCTTCATTAATAGAAATGCCCCTGGGCAGGATTTCTTCTAATCACCACTTGTCTGAACACTGCACAGGTGCCTTAACAATCCAGCCCATGTGCAGTGTTCAGACAAGTGATGAATAGGAGAAATCCTACCCAGGGGCATTCCTAATGGTAAAGAGGGAGGAGAGGAGGGACAGAGAGGCAGTACAGACCTAGGGCACAGACGTTTTTTTTTAGGACAATAACTGCGTCACCTGCTGAACGGACCCCAGGACAGACCTTGTATTAAAATAAGCTATCCGAAGGTACAAGTGTTTTTTTTTTTTGTTTTTTTTTGGGGGGGGGGGGGGGGGGAGCAGATTATGGGTACAGAGTCACTTTAAAGTGGCCCCCATCGTGCCCAGGTAGCCTCAAAATTATTCAGAGAGCTCAATTATTCCACCAGTGGGAACACAATAAAATTTGCCGGCCATGATGCTATGTTTTTCTATGACTATTTTACACTACAGAACTACCTAGAGTCCACAAATCATGGCTTGTAAAGTGTTACTTGAGCACTGCACACCGCTCCACTTATGCCTGGCTCCCTGCCACTTTCTTTAGCACTTGGATATATCAGTTAATATTAGACAGAGGGCTGCCAGACTTGTCATCTGGTATTAGATCCAGGGTTGCCAGACACGTCAGCTGCTATTTGATCCTTATTACAAATGATCTAGCAACACCTGGATTGGGTCTCCCCCGAATTCAGTTACTGACAAACTTTCTGTGACGTACTCAAGGATATGGCTCTACTTAGAGGGTTTATGAGCTATATAGTAGATATAGAATGTAACCAAAAAAATATACCTCCCTCTATTAAAAGGTTGGGTGCACATGTATATATGATGCAGAGTAAGGGTGTATTCACTAGCATAGGAATATAGGTTAGGGCTAGGGTTACACGCTGAGTTTTTCCTATATTAGCTATCAAGGGATGGCTGCAGTCCATAGGCGTGCACCAAGTAGGCCATGGATGTTACACCAGTATAAGTCCCACTCACAGCAGCCTCACTGATCACTGGCCATGATGCTTGTGTGATCACTGCAGCCTCTGCAAGTTGCAGAGCTAGATACTGTTGCAGTGTCTAAAGTGAAAAAGTGGTGGTACAAGTTACTGCAGTGTTAAAGGGGTTATCCAGTTTTAGAAAAATATAGCCACTTGCTTCCAGAAACAACATGACTCTTGTCCCCAGTTCAGGTGTGGTTGGCAATTAAAGCGGCACTATCAGTTCAGGCCACTGAACCTGCTGATATGCGCCAGCCGCTAATTACCGTAAGACTGCAGTGCCGCTGTTTCTCCCGCCGGGTCCGGTACTGTGCCGATATTTCATAATTTCCAATATGCTAATTAGGGTGTTCCGAGCATTACCCGTCTACCCGGAGCACACGCTCAGCACGACTAGCCTGCCTCCTCCTGGCCCGCCTTCTATGCATATTCATATATGCATAGTTAGGCCGCTTGTTACAGGTGGCTCCCTGCACATGCGCCGTAACAAGCGGCCTAACTATGCATATATAAATATGCATAGTAGGCAGGCCTGGGGGGCAGCCTAGGTGGGCTGATCGGGTGCTCCAGGCAGACAGGGAATGCCCCAAATGCTCGGAACAACATAATTAGCATATGAGGAATTATCAAATATTGGCACAGTACCAGACCTGGCGGGAGAAAGAACAGCGATATTGCAGTCATATGGTAATTAGCGGCTGGCGCATATCAGCAGGTTCACTGGCCCGAAACTGCAGATAGTGCCGCTTTAAGGCAGGCTTCACATTGCGTAAAGGGGTATTCCACTGAAATATCACTTTTGATATGGTGCTGCCCATGGTGAGACTAGCAATTCCTTCCATACTTGTTATCTCTTCAGTCTCCTTCTTCCAGTTCTGAGCTGCTGCTTTATGCTGAAGACACAAAAATCTGTGTGTGAGCTTTTCTCTCGGTCTTCCACTCCTCCCCCTCCCTTCTGAGACCACTTATGTAAACAAGTCCCTGGCTGACTTTATCTGCAACATTGTAGCTTCTTTGTCGTACTGGGAGGGGTATTTTTTTTTGCAAACTGTGGCATTTTTTTCTACCATAGCCTTATAGACATTTTTTCCGGTTGTCTCAAAAACGCCATTGCTGTGCTTATGGCATTTTTTAATGCAGTTTTTTTGTCACCTTTTGTTGTCCAGCAACTAGTTTTAGCCTATTATGGCAGAGGGGGAAAAAAAATAATAGTTCAGCAAATGCCAAAACCACAAGAAAGATCATTCACGCATTATTCACACAAGTCTGGTGCTTTTTTGGAGGCATGAAAAACGCGACACAAAAAGGGAGGCACACATATTTGTATAACTCCCCAAAATCAGTTAATTTGAAAAAAAATATCTTATTTGTACCCCTTAAAGTACCTGACCTGTGCTGGGAGTGGGACCACAGCTAATCTAACATTGAGGGGCATTTTATGAGGCCAAGTAACTCCTTTAAAGCGACTCTGTACCCAAAATCTGATCCCCCCCCAAAACCGCTTGTACTTTCAGATAGCTGCTTTTAATCCAAGATCTGTCCTGGGGTCCGTTCGGCAGGTGATACAGTTATTGTGCTAAAAAACTACTTTTAAACTTAAAGCCCCGTGTCAAACGGCCGTGGCCTAGAGTGTGTATGCATTAGGCTGGCACAACCTCTCCGTCCCTCCTCCCCGCCCTCTTAATCAATAGGAATGCTCCAGGCAGATTGTCTCCTATTCATCAGCTGTGTGAATACTGAACATGGGCTGAATCGTTAAGACACCTGTGCAATGTTCAGACAGGAGAAAATGTTCTAGGGGCATTCCTAATCATGAGGAGGGCGGGGAGGAGGCACGGAGAGGGTGTGCCAGCCTAATGCATACACAATCTAGGCCACGGCCATTTGACACAGGCCTTCAAGTTTAAAAGTTGTTTTTTAGCACAATAACTGCATCACCCGCCGAACGGACCCCAGGACAGATCTTGGATTAAAAGCAGCTATCCGAAGGTACAAGCGGTTTGGTGGGGGACAGATTGTGGGTACAGAGTCGCTTTAAGAGTGGTGTTCACCATATGAACCAAAAGACTGCTTATTTTTCCAGAACAGGACCACCTTGACCTTGTCTGGTATTACATGAAATCACCAATAAAGAGATACAACACCAAAAAAAAAGCCTAAAGATAAATGCAACATTAGGTTTTTTTTTGTTTTTTTTTTAATACTCAAGTATTAAAAAAAAAAAAAATCCCCTGGCACTGGAGGCCGGGTCTGCGGCATGGCCTTTATACCAATGCCCATATGGCATAAATATGAAGATACATGCCTGAGGAAACGTACCACATCTATAGAGGAGCATACGTAATTCTTCCACCCTCACACAAACAATCAAGAGCCAGATCCAGCTATAATGCGGATAGCTGCAGCCTGTTAACCCTTCCCAGCCTGTGCGGCAATCAAACTGAAGGCGAGGCCCAGAGATTTCTTTGTGCAGAGTCATTATAAACCTATAATTAACCGTAGAAGCAATGACACAGGGTCCGGGACGAGCCATTAAGGGCCGAGCTATTTTGGTGCTTGAAGCCTCCGTCTGCTCAGAAGCCAGAGCTCTGGTAGATGCAGTGATACACGCTTTCCCTCACCAAGTTCATCGCTCCGGATGGCGTTGCCGGAGGGTTTTGGCATGAAGAGAATCCCTCTTTGTACCCAGACAAAAGCTGTGATTGTGGAGGACTCTGACATACGCAGACAGTTGCTTTAGTGATGAAGAGGTTAAGGGCACAAAGGGGAAAATGACAAGACAGGGCAGGCTTTGTGCAATGTCTGGATTTAGAGGCTGCAGAGATGCAACAAGTTCAGACCACTTGTAATAGAAATCTTAAAGGAACGTTAAATGGGGAAAATACATGAAAAAGGCTCTGGTAATTCTTCATTTCAGTTTTTTTGGTGTAAATTTTGCTAAGTTTTGAGAGAAATTTGAGAGCTAATAGTTATATTATATGGTTTTTTTTTCCCTCTCTCTGGCTGTAAGGCAACCTTTCCTAGCAGGAGCCCTCCCCCACTGCTCTTACTGCAGAAGCCCAGCCATGTAAAGCTCCGTACCCTCCTCAGCCGTCCACGCACTGAAAATGGAAAGTATTCTTCTGTTCACTTTAAAGCCATAGTATACTTCCAAATAAATGTTTAAAGAAGATAAATGATACAGAGTTACTCACTGTTCCTACATGAATTTAGGGATATAATTGTTATGGAGCTTAGCTGTCATTCATGTATGGTATGATGGTACATATAAAAATGATACTATAACACAGGGGTTCCCAAACAGTAAGCTGTGGAACACTGGGGTGTTGTGAGAACCTGCGAGGGGTAGAGTGGCATTCCAGCCAACATGTTCCCTTTAAACATCCACAGAAGCTAAGGCCACGTGGCTTCTGAGGATGCCCCGTCAATGTATGGTTCTACCCATTAACTGTAGCACCATTATATAGTGAAGGGTAAGCGGGCTAACCGTTTAAGTGAACAGAATGGAGGAGCAGGACCTGCAAGTGTCCTGTTCCTCCATTCTTACTCATAGGCTGCAGGCACTTCAGGTTCCAGCCTCTCATATGCTGTGGGCATGATCACTATAGCACGTGCAGTGATATGACATCATTACACTTGCTGAAGGATCCCGTCCCTGCAGCTTACAGGCTGGAGGCCATAGAGGAAGAAGAGTGTTTTTTTTGTAGCACAACATGGGGCTTATTACTACTATATGGGGGAGGACTGTGCAAAACAGAGGGCTAATTACCCCTATGTGCAGGCAGTGGCTTGCAAAACAGGGGGCCACTATTCTTATGTGGGTGTGCACAGCATGGGGAATTATTACTATGTTGGAGGGTACACAGCAGGAGGCATTATTACTTTATGGGGGCATAGCAGGAGGCATTATGTGGGGGTGCAAAACAGGGAACATTTTTACTACATGGAGGCACAGTAGGGGCATTATTATTACATGGGACACAGTAGGGGGCATTACTACTATATGGAGGGCACAGCAGGGGGCATTATTACCATATGGGGGCACAGCAGAGGGCATTATTACCATATGGAGGCACGGCAGGGGGCATTATTACTCTATGGAGGCACGGCAGGGGGCATTATTACTATATGGAGGCACGGCAGAGGGCATTACTACTATATGGAGGCATGGCAGAGGGCATTACTACTATATGGAGGCATGGCACAGGGCATTATTACTATATGGAGGCACGGCAGGGGGCATTACTACTCTATAGAGGCACAGCAGGGGGCATTATTACTATATGGAGGCACGGCAGAGGGCATTATTACTATATGAAGGCACGGCAGGGGGCATTACTACTATATGGAGGCACGGCAGAGGGCATTACTACTATATGGAGGCACGGCAGGGGGCATTATTACTATATGGAGGCACGGCAGGGGGCATTATTACTATATGGAGGCATGGCAGAGGGCATTATTACTATATGGAGGCACGGCAGAGGGCATTATTACTATATGGAGGCACGGCAGAGGGCATTATTACTATATGGAGGCAGGGCAGAGGGCATTACTACTAAATGGGGGCATTATTACTATATAGGGACACAATAGAGGGCATTATTAGTATGTGGGGGCACAGCAGAGGGCATTATTACTATATGGGGGCACAGCAGAGGGCATTATTACTATATGGGAGCACAAGAGAGGGCAACCCACATTGCTTGCTTATACTGTGCATGACACCAAGCAAAGGAATTTTTAATGTTTGGGGACCCTTAAGTAGGAACAAGGGAAAGAAAGTTGAGGGAGAAGTGCGGAATCGAAGAGGTTTGTCCGGCAGGTTCTTAAGAGATGAATTGTTACTGAAAGAAATCATCATGTTGGTCTAGGCCCGATTGTGAAGAAAATGGAAAGTGACATCTCAGATCAAAAACGACGTCACTTGTGAATAACTTATTTTCTGTATTCCATAGAACATTTGACTGGGTGGAAAAGGTGGAAAAGTTTGGGAAACACTGCTAGAACAGCTAGACATTCTCAATAAAGAGCATGCTGTGCAGTTGCTGAACCAATAGGGGGCTGCTGGGAGATGTGACTCAGGTAGGTGATATATGGCTGAATACACTTCTGGATAGATTACTACATAGAAGACAACATAGGCTATACTCCTGGTAACCTGCTTACTTTGTCCACCTACTTATTTAATGAACTTTAACTGGTCTCCTCAACTGTGATGTCACCCATATGACATCACATTGTGTATTATAAATAAATCAGTCTTTTTTTTTTTTTTTTTTTTAAACCCTACGCATTACATGGAAACAATGAATAGGAAACAGGCAAAAAGTAACAAATCAACATCTGATTAAAAATTAAAGTCAAGTTAATGACTAATAGGAAATCTGTAGCGAGAGTTGACGCAATGATCTCTATCACAAGAGGGCGGCGAAGAATCAGATTGATTTATTTTGAAAACAGTGAAGATGAAGCAGAACATTACTCTCGGGTGAATCAGAGGCTTGTGTTGTTCATCTTCACCTCTGCTTAACTATGAGGCAATATTTCCCTCGACTTTCATCATAGACGAGAAAACCATCAGCACTATCAGACAATAAGTAAACGGCTAGCTACTATTGGCTACAGCTTCCGGTTGGCAGCAGCTGGAATGTGGGCAGCTGATAAAAGTCAGACGGCAGTATATTATAACTTCCATACCCCGACCTTGAATCGCAAACAAGATTAGGAAATTAAGGTTTCCGTGTGGTTGCAGTCCCAGGTGTCCACAAGGGTAACGCTCAATGTGTGTGAACATACATCATGTCCTAGTTATTAAAAAAACAAAAAGCTGTTTAAATGGGAAACTATCAGCAGGTTGCCCTGCCCTCAGGGCCGAGGATGAAAGTACTTACTAGATTTTTCTTACCTGCTGATAGTTTCCTTTTAATTTTTTTTATGTTTAAGAATTTTTGCCCATTTTTTCTTCATTTGTTTTGTCACCATCTACATTTAAACAAATCCTAAAATCTTACAGTTTTCATTCTAGCCACTAAGCCTAATAATACACTCATGCTTCCTGTTCTGTAGAGATCACTTCTCAGCAGTCATCAGACTATCACAGGCAAAATTACAATGAAAGATGACACCAGTATATGGATAGTATAATAGATGGCCACAGCATCCCTCCTCCCCTCCACATGACTTCTGCAAAGATCACACACCATGCCTAGAAAACTCTCTCAATAAGTAACCTCCAGACTATAAGTTCCAATGGTTCCATGTGGCTTCTTTAAATGCTTCTCAGGTAAGATGACCACCTTTCTGATTAAATAAAGTATAAGAATATAATAATAAAAAAAATTATATATATATATATATATATATATATATATATATATATATATATATATATATATTACATATACACACACATAGGAATATAAAAATATAAAAAAAAAATATATAGTAAAGATTTAGGTGGAGTCTCTTAAATGTGATTGTCATCTAGATTCTCGTTCATGTGACTAATATTTTATGTGCCGTAGCTGGCAGTAGAGCACAGGTAGCTGTAGGAAGTTGTATGAATATCTTTATAGATCTTTCGTTGATAAATTTCCACTCTGCTCCGTTATACAAACACAAGCGGTTCGTGCAGTCTTGCGTATGTTTACGTGGGTGGTTTTCCTGTGTTGGTTAATACTCTAAGTATGCTGTGTTAACCATTTCTTTGTAAACTCCGTAGGTAAGAATAAACTAAGAGCTGCCACAGAAAAGTCGTATGATTATGTCCTAGCAAGGATGACGTATAAGACTTCCTCCATGGGAACATTTAAAGGGGTTGTCCAGGCATGAGCAGATTAGAGAATACGCCTGATTACCCCTTTAAATCACTGGTCTATTGCTAACTTAACCATTAAAGTGACTCTGTACCCACAATCTGGCCCCTCCTGAGCTCTTGTACCTTCATATAGCGGTTTTTAATTCTAGATCTGTCCTGGGGTCCGTTTAACAGGTGATGCAGTTATTGTCCTAAAAATAATAAATAAATACTTTTAAACTTTGAGCCCTGTGTCAAATTGTCGTGGCCTAGAGTGCCTGTGCCCAGGCTTGCACCGCCTCTCCATCCCTCCTCCCCATTAGGAATGCCCCTGGGCAGGTTTTTTTCTATTAATCACTTGTCTGAAAACTGCACAGGTGCCTTAACGATCCAGCACATGTGCAGTGTTCAGACAGGTGATGAATAGGAGAATACCTGCCTGGGGCATTCCTAATGATGAAGACGGAGGTGTGAAGGGACAGAGGGCTGGTGCAAGTCTAATGCACAGACATTCTAGGCCACGCCAATTTGACACAGGGCTGCAAATTTAAAAGTTGTTTTTTAGGACAATAACTGCTCGTACTGTGGGTTCGGGGAAACACAGAACCAGACAAAAAGTAAAGACCAGGGGAGAACCAAAATTACTGGCATGGCAGCTACAGGTGACTGGAGGTGGTGAATATAGCATGAGTATTATTTTAAAACAACCCCTAGTGTGGAGAGACTGTTTTCCCTCAACATCCCCATTAACCTCTATGGGAGTTACATAAAGTGCATAAAATAGCCTATCCAGCTTTCTGATCACCTCCAACCACTGTATAAAGCCTCATTCTCAAGATAGGTGTGGGTCTGAGAAGTGGGACCTGTACCTGTCATACATTTAAAAGGGAACAGGTCTTTCAAATCAACTGGTGTCAGAAAGTTATATAGATTTGTAATTTACTTCAAATTTCAAATCTTCCAGTACTTATCTGCTGATGTATGTCCTGCATATTCTTTCCAGTCTGACATGGTGCTCTCTGCTGCCACCTCTGCCTGTGACACAAACTGTCCATATATTTCTTTGGTGATTTGCTGCTGCTCTGGACAAACAAAGGTGGCAGCGGAGAGCACTGTGTCAGATTAGAAAGAATACATACAGCAGCTGAAGTACTGCAAAGACAAAGTACCCACTTAAGACATATCCTGTGGACATGGCATAAATAGTGGAGAATGGATTACCCCTTTAAGAATGACTTCTATTCCAATAGATAAGAGAACCATAGAGCTACTGAGAATGTTCCAGAAAACTCTTATCCACCGACATTCTGGAGAGAGAACGATAAACAATAATAATGGCTAAAAAACAAAAAGACATCTGCACATCTATTGGTTATTTGGGTAACCTTTCATTTCTGGCTTCCAGAAACACTTTTACAAGTCAGATCAAGTGTGGGTTGTATGGAATTCTTAAAAGGAACAAATTGTTTAAGTAAAATATAAACCAACTCAAAAAGAGGACTACAGATCTAATATGTTTATAAACAAAGGTGGAGAAGAGACATGGTTGTAATAGAGAGGACACCCAGCAGGGATCAGAGCAGCGGCTACTAAAGCGGGCGAATACATCACAGGCGGGCACGGCTCCACAAGCCATTCTGCAGGGATATTTCAGGCACAGTGAGATGTTCCCTATCTATAAACTTATCTGGATGGAAGTTCACATGTCGCACAGTCAGTCTGAGGCCATGACGCTGCATGTATTTTAAGAGATAAATAGATACATACCCATTGACTGCTGAAATAAGCAACTTCTCCAGGACCTGGAAGGGGATAGGACTGTGACTCTATCCAAAAGATGCAGCACATGAGGTCTAAGGCATGTATGGTAGGTGGGCAATGAAAGGGGGAACTAGGCCAGAAAACGTAAGCAAGATTGCCAATAAAGAGCTTCTCCATCAAACACATGTTTATACAGGGACAGCCACTATACAGGGACAGCCACTCATAGGTCATTTTTTTTAAATTCTTTAAAATTTTTATTTTTTAAATAAAGTTAGCAAACAAGTTATTATACATCTTACACTCATCTTCATTGTGCACAAAATACCAAGTTCCCCTCACATAAATAAAGCATCTCTGAAACCCCTATCCCGCACAATTTAATTTTTTTTGCACTTGAATACTGAGCAATGTTTTTTTTTTTTTTTTTTAAACAGCATGGACTCTCAAAGCAAGATGGGGGAGAGATGCTGGCAATTCTTAGGGGTTGGAACAACAAGGTCCCAATCGTTTGAAAAAGCTTTTAATATGTTAAAAAGACACATTGAGGCTGCGTTCACACTACGTATATTTCAGTCAGTGTATGTATATTTCAGTCAGTATTGCAACCAAAACCAGGAGTGGATTAAAAACACAGAAAGGATCTGTTCACACAATGTTGAAATTGAGTGGATGGCCGCCATATAACAGTAAATAACGGCCATTATAACAGCCGTTGTTCTAAAATAACAGCAAATATTTGCCATTAAATGGCGGCCATCCACTCAATTTCAACATTGTGTGAACAGATCCTTTCTGTGTTTTTAATCAACTCCTGGTTTTGGTTGCAATACTGACTGAAATATACATATACTGACTGAAAAATACGTAGTGTTTACACTGAACGATTATCGTGCGAATTTGTACGATAACGATCGAATTCAAACGATAATCGTATGCGTAAAATCAAACAACAAGCGAGAAAGCGTTCATCTTAAAACAGGTTCTTTAAATTGTCGTTCGCAAAAAATTCGCGGATCGTTCTGTGTAAACAGTCGTTCACCAATTTAACCTATGTGCGAGATAGGCTTAAGCGAAATCGTTGATCGCACGATCGGGCGAATTATCGCTCTGTGTAAACGCAGCATAAAATTTTTAAGCCACACTTTAAATTTTGGATCTGGTGTTAAAAATAAGACACTTAGCATCAGATATTAGTCCATGTAATACCCTAGACCAACAGGGTAGCACTCACTGTTCTTCCCACCACCCTAGATTATCAGAAAATGTGGTATTAACTGTAGACCACTGAGAAAGTCAGACAAAGTCAGAGTCGTCGGGTCGGAGCTAGTTCTGGCTGGAGTCAGAAAAAAATGTACCGACTTTAGGGATGCAGCAGGCTGGGTGTGTGTGTGTGCGCGCTATGGCTGCAGCAGGCTAGGTGTGTGTGTGCTATTGCTGCAGCAGGCTAGGTGTGTGTGTGCTATTGCTGCAGCAGGCTAGGTGTGTGTGTGTGTGCGCGCGCGTGCTATGGCTGCAGCAGGCTGGGTGTGTCTACGAGCAGTCTATGGAATTAACCTCCTGCAGCAGAGATAAAGAGGCAGAGCAAGCGTTCTCCCTTGCGTGGCAGCCCCTTTGTTCTTGTGATTGGCGGTGTTCTCAGCAGCCAGACTCTGACCAATCAGCAGTTCTGACATGTCAGAAGTTTTTAAAATCGATAGTTACACTTTAAACGGAAGCTGAACTGCACTAACCAGGCCCAGCCACTATACAATAAATGAGGGGACTGGTTCCAGCCCTGTTCACTGTGTGGAAAAGCTGATTGGTGGGTGGCAAGTGTCGGCACTCTGGTAATTGGCAATTAATGGCCTACCCAAAGGACAGGTCATCAATAGTTTGACCCTGAAAACCCCTATGTCAGGCAATGTCCCGATATCTCGTCTTTCTGCTGTCACAATACTCTAAGCATCCCACATTACCTGACAGACAGCGTGAAGTCTCCAGGGTTGCTCTTGCTAGGCCGGGCCAGAAAACTTCCATGGACCCCATGTGTTAGGAGGAGAGTTTCCGCTTCCAATCCACTGATGTTTGGATGAAACCATCTGACAAGAGAATACAAATAAGATGTCATGTTATAGGACGGTTCAACTTTTCCTATAGTATAAGTGCAATGCTTGCTCATCAAGACAATATCCAAAAATAGTATAAAATACATCCCACTTCTATACAATTTGAGGATCTACAAAAACAAAAAGCTTCAACCCCCACAACTTCACAACTTTGAGCCATACTATACAGTATTATGTAACTATCTATATTTAATCAGCGTGACAGTAAAGAGAAAATGCAGGCGTGACGCATACATTCTGTAGAAGTCACAACAGGGACCGTACAATTGTACCCTCTATGTAAAGAGTACCTGCTAAATACATGCTTCTTTTCCATCCGCTCCTTCTACTCAGACTTTTGTAGAAGAATGGGAAAGTCTGATATCTCATGCATGTCATGAGATTAACACAGATTAACACATATGAAAGCGACTGCACTGTAACATATACAGTGGTACCTCGGTTCTCCAACTTAATTGGTTCCGGAAGGCAGTTTGAGAACCAAGCAGTTTGAAAACCGAGCAGTGTCTTCCCATAGGAAATAATGTAAATGTGATTAATTGGTTCCAGCAGCCATCAATAATTACCTACAATACTCATTTATTACACTGATAAGTGCTCAGTATAATCACTACAGTACAGTACAGAACAGTACTATACTGTACAGGACATTAAACATAAGAAATGTTCATCAGAACAAGCAATTATAGTACAGTAGTCACCAACTCCTCACCCATCCTTTACTGTATAGCGTCCCCCCCCCCACATACAAGCACTGTAATGTATGGGAGATGGTGGTGCACTGCCTGTACTACTACTGCACTGTATATGCACTCCAGCAGTCTTATACAGCACTGTACTGTATGTGAAGCCTCACCACTGCTTAACTCGCCAGGTACAACCCACCAGCCACGCTCGCAAAAACGTTCGAAAACCGAGCAAAGTTCGAATTCCAAACACTACTTCTGGGTAAATTTTCGTTAGAATACCAAGCAGTTCGAGTTCCAAAGCGTTCGAAAACCGAGGTATTACTGTACTCAGAGGGATCATGCACACAGCAACGCCATGTACACAGCAATAAGAGATCCTATACCTCCAAGGCTTTGTTCTCAACATTTTTAATTTTCACATAAACCTTTAATACAAGCAACAACATACTATACATAAACTCCAAAGTATAAAAAGAAGAAAAAAAAAAAAAAACACTCGGCAAAGTAGGAGGAAAAAAAAAAAAAAATGAAGACAGACATTTCCGCAATAGGGAATACGTGTCTGATTGAGGGGGGACCCCCAAGATCTCCTAAACAGGGGCCCTATTCTCCTGCAAGACACATATGCACAAACTGTGCCAGTCATTCTCTATATGACGGCCAGATACAGCCAATTACGGCGCTCACCTATCTCTAGCAGGTCCATAGAGAATACTGAGAAAGTAAGGTCTCCATCTGAGAGTTTGCAGGAATACCACCTTTATTTATCTTGTACTTATTCTGATGTACAGAATGTATCAAAGTTACTAGGTGCATTCACAATTCAAGGGACTTCGGAGCAGAAATTGCCCAGCATACTGTGGCTCAGTGTATGCAAATGTATGGGGACGCAGGTACTTGTTGCACCACAATGCCTGTCTCGAAAAACAATCAGCACAACTGTGAATGGAGATATGAGTTGGACTATTAAATTCAATAAACACAATGGGCGAGATTGATCAAACATGGTGTAAAGTGAAACTGTCTCAGTTGCCCCTAGCAACCAATCAGATTCCACCTTTCACAGACTCTTTGAAAAATGAAAGGGAATCTGATTGGTTGCTAGGGGCAACTGAGCCAGTGTTACTTTACACCATATTTGATAAATCTCCCCCAATGACTTCCTAGTACTTCACATATTATATGGTGGAGAATTGGCATCATGATGGAAAGACAATAAGCCAGAGGAGACAGTGGTCTGCTAGGAAACCTTGGGTTCTAGAATAAAGTGGATATCACTGTGACATGTACCACCTAGCTGACCAAGTCCCCCCCTTCATGGCAGTGGGTTCCCATATGGTAGCAGCCTATTGATAGGATAATGCCCTAGTTACACTGCAGACACTGGTCAGAAATGGTTTGAGGAACATGACTAGTGCTGTGCGAATCTGTCAAACTGTTTGGGTTCAGAACTTAAATGCTCTGCATTATATTCCCCATGGCTTCAGAAGTTGTATGGAGCCCTGTGAGACTGCCTGGAAAACCTATGGCTGTATCCATGTTTTACAGGACTCGTAAATAAAGTTTGGAGAAGGTTGCCGAACCCAACAACCTTGACAGGCCTGCTCAAAACTAAACATAGACTAAGCTGTTGACTTGGCCTCCAAATTATCCAACTCTCATTCAGCATCTTTGAGATGATCTGGGAAACCAAGTCTAAGGGCCCTATTACACGGATCGATAAGCCGAACCGGGCCAATTTGGCAGATTATCGCTCTGTGTAATCAAGACTATGATCAGCTGATCGTTAGTTTAAGTTTGGACCTAAAACACCAAACACCTGACCTCTCCCCGCTTTACCACTGGGATGCTGCTACTGCTGCGATCGGGAAGCCGTAAAGCACAGGGGAGTCAGGTATTTGGGCAAGGGCTGCATTGCTAACAATGTCCATGCAGCCCTTGCTGCCCGGACCGTCTAATAGGTCCAGTAAACAAGCACCAATCTAGCAGATAGGCGCTCATTTACTAAAATGATCGAGTCGCAGTCAGTCCATATAATAGGGCCCGGTCCTGTCTTGAGGTGCCACCTCCAAAATTCAAAAGGACCTGCTGCTATCCTTTTAGTGCCCAGACACTTTCAGGGGTCTTGTGGTATCCATGTGATTAGAGCTAATGCTGCCACAATAGAGAACCAAAAATATTAAAGCAGAAGGTTTTACTTTTTAATGCCTTAATAGGATGTAAATTCCTATACCGAAGACTAAATGTTCTATAGTGCATGGTGTCAATGCAGAAGTGGGGCACTGGATGATCTTAGTGCAATACATGCTCCATCGATCACATATTTGTTGTATTGTAGTCAAGAACTGTAAATGGTAGACACCAGAAATTATGGGCAAAAAAGTCTGGTTGTGAAGATATTCACAGCCATAACCGTGCACTAACCAAAATAACAAAATTCTTAACATAGTACTGATACAGCAAATACAAAAGTACTTATAAAACCATAAAGCAATACACAGAGTAAAAGATCACGGCATGAGAAGAGTGTCAAGTGGAAGCATCTCGCTGGCAGCATAGAAAAGCACTAGAAAAATAGCACATGCTACACCGCACCCCTGTATTTAGGAGGACAAATATCCTGAAACTAGATCTTTTTAGTTTTCTTCCGTCTTAACGTTCTTTACTAGTCTTTACTTTGCTATTTTAAAAAAACCCTCAACCCACCCAACTTATCCTGTATCAAGTCTTTACTATGTTGACTCGACTTCTACCACATATGATAGACAAAGGAAATAATGGGTCCCTGTGCACAAATTGTGCCTGGGCTCCCCCATAAGCAAACTGTGCCACCACATTCCTGGCTCCTCCCCATCCCCACACACTACCCATCCTGGCTGCCCTCCCCATCCCCACACACTACCCATCCTGGCTGCCCCCCCATCCCCACACACTACGCATCCTCGTTGCCCCACCCCCACTACGCATCCTCGTTGACCGCCCCCCCCCCCCACGTATCCTCGTTGCCCGCCCCCCCCCCCCCCCCACACACACACACTACATATTCTGGCTGACACCCCCTTCCCCACACATAACCCACCTGGCCCCCAGTGGTCCTCCAGGTCAACGGGATGCCCAATGCCGCAATCGCCAATGTACGACCGCCAGGTGACGTCACTGGTGTGCACGTCCCGAGGCCGGGCCAGAGCGTGGTGCCACTGTGGCCAGCCTAACATATAGACAAGTGCGGTGTGTGGGGCAGCCACGGCTGCTGGAATCTCGGCATTGGTGGGAAGAGGGTGGCAGGACATGTGATCAGGCACCTAGTACATGGGTGGATGGACAATACATATCACCTTTGCAGCTGGTCTTGGGGCAGTGGAGGGGTTCGCTAGGCTGAGGCTCAGTATCGGAGCCTTGAGAACTCCACTGCTGGTCTGGGCCCCCGTGCAGCTGAACCGGCTGCACAAGTGATATGTCCGCCACTGATTGGGTCTATGCCAGCAAAAAGTTTTTCAATAGTTCTGAAGCATCCATAAGAAACATCTGTAACAGCTTTGTGCATGCAATGTTTAAAAAAGGAGTAAATTTGAGTCAAAGCCAACTTTCTATGCCAGTACATGTTTTCATAAAGGATTTGATGCCGATCTTTCCTAGTATACAATTACAAATTTCCTGTATAGACAAAGTAAAATAAAAATTAGGTCTGCCTGCAGTCACCACTAGTGGGCGCTTAGGAGTTCATTGTACATTGTTTTATTACTCAAATCAATATATAAAACAGTAGAAGAAATTGCAGAAGTATTTTCAAACTTTTTTTTTTATTATTTGGATATTTTTTTCAGCCATTCTTCTTGCACCTGTAGCACAAGCTATAGCCCAAAAACAGCCATTTATGATTGGAAAGTATTACTTCCAAAAAAATACAGCCGTATTTAGACTGTAAGCAGTTATAAAGAGGACTAAAGACTTTTCACCAGTAAACCTAATGTGTTTGCACAAACAGCCCTTTACCCATTAGATTCAATAAAATAGTAAAATGTCTCTTTTGCCAGTTTTTCCTTTTTGAGCTCTTAGCGCAAAAAAAAAAAAAAAAAAAAATCGGTGTTTGCAGAAAGCCTTAGTTGCATTTCCTGAGAAATGAACAACCCCAGAAATTATGGAGTCTTGCTTGGTTTCGTTCTGCGGCTGTATACTTTGACGGGGTATGATAAAAATAAACTAAAATGGGTTAAAATAAAGAAATCTTTCCACTTCTATATGCAGCTTATCTGGACACAACCTACGCCTGCTCGCTTTATCTAGCATAAGCACACCCACTACAGTGTGAGTCAGGAGACTGCTCGCTAACTTTTTGCACTGTACATGCAGGGGTGACAGCTCTATCATGGTTATGTGTCCTCCCACCTGTCCAAGGAGGATTTTTATTAGTATACAATAAAGCTGGTTCTTACCCAAGCCCTTTGTATGCCTAAGTTCATGAGAGATAGGCAAGAGATGAGTGAGGTTGCCAAAAAATTCAGGTTCGCACGAATGGAGACCTATTTGTATCAAGTCATCTCATCGTAACAGATGAAGTCATGCAACTTGAACAAAATGTGTATGTATGGTATGTATAACAGTAAGAGTAAGATTTCAAGAGAATTTCTCAGAACATTTCTGTCCGTTAAATCGGCACCGAAATGTGACCATTGTGCTCCATTAGTTTCCAAAGGTGTCTTCTTCAGATGGTTATTTACAACCTTGTCTGCACCGTATACTAATGAACTGTATAAAGTCATGGAGGAGGAAACCCAAATGGCCAGGTCCTCATTCTGTCCAGCCTTGATGGATATCTCAGAGGATGGGAGTGTAATCATAAGCCTGGCCAACTGGCTGGGTGGAATGGGACACAGACATTCTGACTCTTATCTCCAGAGTCTTCACTAGGGATGAGCGAACCGGCCGAGGTTCGGGTTCGTATGAACCTTAACTATCGGCTTCTGATTCCCGCTGTCCGCCCGCTCCTTGGAGAGGGTGGATACAGCCTGAGGACCGCCTGGAAAACTGGGATACAGTCTATGGCTATGGCTGTATCCCAGTTTTCCAGGCGGTCCTGAAGGTTGTATCCACCCTCTCCACGGAGCGGGCAGACAGCAGGAATCAGAAGACAATAGTTCAGGTTCATAGGAACCCGAACCTCGGCCGGTTCGCTCACCCCTTGACTTTACGTTGTAGGGAATACAGCTTTTAAAGACTTCTTTAGCAATTAAGGCTAGGTTCACAACTGATAAAAAAAAGTCTATGATTATTATTAGAGATGAGCGAATCTCAAGCACGCTTGGGTTTGTCCAAACTGAAGTGTGCGGCTTTTGATTAACGCAGGCTGAAGTTGTTGAATGCCTCCCCCAGAGGCTCCATATAAATAGGGATACAGCCATGGGCTGTATCCAAGTTTTCCAGGTAGTCTAAGGGTGTCTTTACATAGAGAGATTTATCTGACAGATTTTTGAAGCCAAAGCCAGGAATGGATTTCAAAAAAGGAAAAATCTCAGCCTTTCCTTTATGACCTTTTCTCTGTTTGTAGTCTGCTCCTGGACTTGGCTTCAAAAATCTGTCAGATAAATCTCTCTGTGTAAAGGCACCCTTAGGGTTGCACTCAACTTCTTCAGCCACCAGTAATCAAAAGCTGCACGCTCTAGTTCAGACAAACCCAAGCGTGCTTGAGAGTCGCTCACCTCTCAATCATGAATACCAGCAGGGCAGTATTCCAATGTATACTGCCACATACCCGCTGAGCTTGATGGAGCACATACAGTATGCTACTAGTGACTATGTTCACCCCATTTGGTCCAGCACCAGTGCTGGGGAGGAGTAAAACCTTCCTACAGATTCACCTTACAACAATGAAAGTAGAAATGTAAACGTGTTTGCTTTCACAGTAAATTTAGGAAGTGCCGACTACTCGCTCATAGATTCCCAACACGTCAGAAGGGGGAAAAAAAAAGTACACATTATTCTTCATTCTTTAAAGCGACTCTGTACCCACAATCTGCCCCCCCCCCCTTCCCAAACCACTTATACCTTCAGATAGCTGCTTTTAATCCAAGATCTGCTGTCCTTGGGTCCGTTCAGCAGGAGATGGTTATTGTCATAAAAACAACTTTGAATCCTGCAGCGCTGTGTCTAACGGCCGGGGCTTACATTTGAATATGCATTAGGCTGCCACACCCTCTCTGTCCTCCTTCCTCATCATTAGGAATGCTCCAGGCAGATTGCTCCCTATTCCCCACCTGTGTGTATAATGAACATGGGCTGGATCGTTAAGACACCTGTGTAAAGCTTAAACAGCAGTAAATGTTCCTGAATCATTCCTAATGATGAGGAGGGTGGGGAGGAAGGACGGAGAGGTGTGCCAGCCTAATGCATATACAAATGTAAGCCCCGGCCGTTAGACACAGCGCTGCAGGATTAAAAGTTGTTTTTATGACAATAACCATCTCCTGCTGAACGGACCCCAGGACAGATCTTAAAAGCAGCTATCCGAAGATAGGAGTGGTTTGGGGGGGGACAGATTGTGGGTACTTTAAAGATTGTGAGTCGCTTTAAAGAATATGTATAATTTTACAAACTTTCGACATGTTGTAGTGACCCACTGATCAAAAGGTTTGTGAAAATGAAAGGTGTCCTTTAAGGATTTATGTACATAGGTAACAGCAAGAGATATATTATAGGGGCTAATAAAAAGTGATGACTATGTACAAAAACTAATAAATCATTGCCCTCAATAAAATTGGTAATCAGTTTTTTTTTTTTTTTGCTTGGCCAATAATTCGGAATTTCGCAATAGAAAATGAAAATTAAAAAGAAAAAAATAAATCGTTCTGGTCCCAGTGATGACTGATTTAAAGGGTTGTTGTACACTCACCTTCCCACTCCCTCAATTATAAGAACTTACTGTTTACAGATCGACATGTAGAAAGTACATGTTCAGTCAATCACTGGCCAATAATCCAGAATACACAATAGAAGATAAAATATATAAAATAAAATAGCGATTGGCTAAATGTGTACTTCCTGCTTATCGATCTGTAAACAGGAAGTGCTAATCAGTGAGAAGCGGGAAGGTGAGTATAACTTATTTTTCATTTATATTTTGTGGTGCCCAACAACCCTTTAAACCAGCCATTACTGGGAACAGAAGGTGCTACTCTATCAAATATCCTGGCTTATTGATCAGTGATTGGCTGAATGCATTCCTACGTGTCAATCTGTAAACAGAAAAGTGCTGACTATGGAGAAATGAGCACCATTGTGACTTTCATGGCAAGGAATTAGGCAGGAAAGTAGTTTTTTTTTGTTTTGTTTTGTTTTTTTGTGCTGGACTACCCTATTAATTTAATCATTGGATCAAAAATTCTTCATTATCAAACAGTCATAGCAAAGCCGTAAAAAAAAAAAAAAAAAAAAAAAAGGGAATCCCACTGTAATAATAATAAATAATAATAAATAATTATGCATCATCATGTTTGCAATACTGAAATTATAGATCTACGGCACTAACAAAATCCGGACACATCTGCAGGACTCGGCACAACCCAGTTGCAACTGGAGTGCACCACAAAGTGAAAGAACGGGACGCATCTTCCATGCTCAGTAGAAAATCAGAGCAGTACACTGTGTAAAGCTGTAACAACAATGTCTGCGGCTGTGTAACTGAATATGCCAGCGTACTTATCCCCCTTTAACCACTTCACCACACCACCATGGAAATGTGCACCCTGTAGACACACAGTCAGATAACTAGACATCCAAGTCACGTCACAGTTCCCCATGTCATGCTCCAGTCTTGTCACCTTGCCAGGCTGTACCGGGCCCAGCAGGATGATATAACACCGCGGCTAATTAACGCCAGGCTATTTTGGGCGCAGGCAGTGTGTCAGGGCAGAATTTAGCCCTTGATGGGGCTCGTGCCTCTTTGATGCTGTGCCAGGGTTATTCTCGCCGCTTGCACATCAGAGAAAGCGAGGCAGAAATAAAACCTCTGTGTGCTGTATTTAGCAGGTCCACAGCTGTGGAGGTTTCGGTGCGTCCCAAGAGCCACGAGGTTAGTGCCAAGGATCCAGGACCTCAAACCTCATAGTATGGTCTAAAGCCAAGCGGAGAGCCCCAGAAGGGGACATCGTATTAACCATGTGGAATCTTGTATATTATACTCTTTAACTGGACAATCTGATGGCTGCATAAGTGGAAATCAGAAAAAGAAATTTCTACAGTTTAGTTTCTCACAAAAAATTTAAAAATTTCTCAAATTTTTTTTCTAACCTTTAAAGAAAACCAGTCACATCTCCTGACATGTCTGTTTTAGGAAATACTTGTATTCCCCATGAAATAATAATTCTGAAGCAGTTTTTTGCGCAGTTATTTCTCCTGGAGATGTATGAATGGAGCATCTCTCTACAATCTAACACTTCCCAATCAGAATAAAGCACACCGGTCATAATGTACACTGACCCGATCGGTGTGAAATCCATTCTGCTGCTGGAAGTTTGGATAGCCATGGATAGGACCACGTTGGCCAGTTGTGTGCACAAGCCCCACTGGATCTGAATAGGGCTCACGCACAGTTCCGACCCGGTGTGGTTGCATCCATGGATACCAAAAGTTCTAGGGGCAGAATAGATTTCACACCGATCGAGTCGGTGTACATGACAGGTACCCATTAAGGAGGAAGCCCCAGGCATCTTAGATATCAACTACCCGACCCTATTCTTTGAGATATAAACAGAGTGACAAGTTCATGTGTGCGTGGAGTTCGGAAGAGATGGTTGTCAGATGAAAGATGTTAGGCTTGGGGTACTATTACACGGAACGATAATCGGCCCGATTCGGCCAATTATCGCTCCCTGTAATAAATGCAACGATCAGCCGATGACAACGATCATCGGCTGATTGCCGATATAGGTTAAACCCTAATTTTGTCGGGCGCCAACCGCGCACCGCTACGTGCAATAGCGGTGCATGGCCGGCAACTAACGATATACATTACCCATCCACGTTCCAGGGCTGGTCTTGCAGTCCGCTTCTCCCGGGGTCCCACGCGCGCTCTAGCTTCACAGCGGCCTGTCAGCTGATAGGCCGCTCAGCCAATCACAGGCCGCGGCGGTCCCAGCCTGTGATTGGCTGAGCGGCCTACCAGCTGACAGGCCGCTGTGAAGCTAGAGCGCGCGTGGGACCCCGGGAGAAGCGGACGGCAAGAGCAGCCCTGGAACGTGGATGGGTAATGTATGGCAGTTTAGCAAGGGCTGCAAGGACATCAGTAACGATGTCCTTGCAGCTCTTGTCAAACGATTATCGGGCTGTGTAATAGGCCCAGTAAACGAGCAACGATCTAGCAGATCGGCGCTAGTTTACAGGTATTATCGGGCCCTGCTCGGCCCGTGTAATACCACCCTTAGACTGTCAACTGGGTAGAACCACATTACTTAATGGAGAGACAATTCAGATCCAGGCCCTGTTGGCAACTGAACAATGGGCGACTGCCTCCTTGACAATAAGTGGATCCTATTGCAGTCTATGGATCGTCAAGAGGGAAGGTCACCGATTCTCTCAATGAGGTAAGAACCTGGGTGCTTTACTTTGAGAAAGGAATGATTGTGACCACCCGATTCACAGTCTAGGCCCTTAATAATATAGTGGGGGCTGTTATCAAGTAAGTATGGGCCTAAAGAAATCTTATTTAAAAACTTGAACCTATGGAGTGGTGAATCTACACAGATAACAGTGAATATTTATTGAGACCATGGGTCCTCTAAGCTTCAGGCCTTCTACTTTGGTTGACCATGTTTCCAAGCAGATAAAACATTACTTATACACTCTGGGGGTGGGTTCACGTGTCCCATATCTGCAGCGGATTTCACAGATACCTTTGGATACATTCCCTGTCACTTCAACGAGATTACATACTCGTAGCACGATTGTCATCCCACAGAGTATATATATACCTGCCCCGTTCGGAGCATACTATACCTGGCCCACACTCCAGCTACATCTGAGGCTCCCGGTCCCCATAGGTCCAGCTCAGCCAGCCAATCAGTGCACAGCCCCGCCACAGTCACTGATTGGCTGGACGGGACCTCAGGAAAGCGGGAGCATGTAATCTCAATGAAGTGACAGGGTAGGAATCCACAGCGGACTTGCAGCCTGAAATCTGCTGTGGAACGGTATGTGTGAACCCACCCTTAGGGTGTGATCATAGATAGCGGCAGATTTTACAGAATTTTCATTCCAGTGCGAGAATGAAGTGAAAGCCATATTTAACTATCATTTACTATATTTTCCAGCCTGGGAGGCCGTTAGTTAGATATGGCTTTTACTACCTTCTCGCAGCAGAATGAAAATCCGTCCATAGATTGTAATGAACAGAGTATCACAGATTTTAAGTGCCTGTACCCCCAGGCCCAGGCTGAAGCACTGGAGAGGGGCCGACCCACCCCCAGTGGGAAGAAACCCCAGCCCCTCCATGACATGACTCCCTTAGAATCAATGGAACACTTTCATAGAGGGGCTCGGGGTTCCTCTCACTAAGGATTGGTCGGCCCACCTCCATTGCTTCAGCCTGGGCCTGGTGATACAGTCACTTTTACCGCATAATTTCACGCAAACTCGCTACGTGTGAACGCACCCTAATACATCAGAAACAGCTGATAATCCGGCACTATATTTCCTCCTAAAGCCCAATGAACCTGTTGATGGGCCTCACAAGCTCTTTACCTTCTAACTTTATTAATTAAAAATTTTCTTTGCTGCATTGTGTAGATATTCCCTAATTGCCCCTATGCTAATCAGGGGCTTAGGAGCATTTGGGGTGTCAACCGTAGCACCCGCTCAGTTTCCTCCCGTCCATTATGCATATTCATATATGCATAGTGGCCTCTATTTACCGCGCATGTGCAGGAAAGATGTCTGGTCGGAGACTGGCTGTTTCCCATGCATGCGCAGTAAATAGAGGCCACTATGCATATATGAATATGCATAATGGACGCGAGGAAACTGGCTGGGGGGATGAGTGGGTGCTACGGTTGACACCCCAAATGCTCCTAAGCCCCTGATTAGCATAGGGGTAATTAGGGAATATCTACACAATGCAGAGAAGAAAATTATTAATTAATAAAGTTAGAAGGTAAAGAGCTTGTGATGCCCATCAACAGGTTCATTGGGCAGAACTTGCTGATAGATTTAAAGCGACACTAACAACACTTTCCTAAAGGCCATTTTATATGTGCTGATTATTGGCAACAAGCACTCCTACAAGCGTCATTCGGCCGATAACTGGCCCATGTAAAAGTGCCAGCTTTTAGCTGTTTAATAGAAAAAATGGATGCACTTGTGTCCATCTGTTTGGAGACAGTTTTCTAATGACTTAAAATTAAAGGAAAAATAAATAAATAAATAAAAACAAAACACTTTTGCAGTATCTGGCCAACAACCTCATAGTACGTGGGCTGACCAGAGGCTGGTAAACCACGAGAACAGAATTCACCAGGTACCAGGAGTTTTTGATACTGAAAACGTTCTACAAACTGCTGCGATGTAACAAGTTCAAGACGTTAAACCACAACTCTCTCCCTAAAAGAGGAAGGGGGAACAAGGCTGAAAATATGCATCTACATTTCCTGGATAACACAGAAAGTAACATACAGGAAGTCTGTAGAGAGGAGATTACCTCTTCAATCGGAGTGTAACAAAGAATGACAAGCGAGCCGGTGCCAGAGAGAAACCTCTCCAGACCCCAAGAGTAGAGCTAAATAGTGCATTACAGTTATACCTCACCAAGTCCGCCCCTTCAGATACTGTGCAAATGTAGCAAACGCTCAACGGACATTGGACAAGTTACATTCCATTCATTTAAATGGCGCGTGATGCAGTAAACGGCACTTTTAATGTTTGCTACATGTGCACATTCCATATATAAGAGTGCATGGAGAATAGTGGACTGACTGGTTTACAAGACACATACAGGAAGCTGAATTGCTGGTTACTATACACAATACAGGCCCCGCTCACTCTTCTTTAACAAAGATTTCTGTAGCCAAATCTGGGTCTAAAAAAAAAAAAGTGGGTAAACTTAAAACTTGTGACCTAAAGCCCCTATAACATGGAACAATTGTTTAAAAATTCACTAAACCGATTGAAATGAACGATTATCTGTCCGTGTAATAACACCCAACAATTAAATGACGGATGAAAAAATTGTTCATCTTTGTCTTTCAACATGTTGAAAAATTACCGTTAGTAGTTCGCCGATCTTCGCATGTTTATCGTTGTTCGCCGATAAAACGAATTAGGAACGATTAGAGACCGTATAACGATGTAAAAACGATCGTTCATAACAGTAATCAGTGAATGTAATAACCTCAGAATCGTTCGGCACAAAATCTCTAGCAAACGATAATCACCATGTGTAACACTTTACATGACAGACGAAATTCTACATGAAGAAGTTCTGCTGTAAAATCTGTGCCGATCTGGATGCGGACTTGACTGGATTTCAATGAAATCTGATTGGTTGCTAGGGGCAACCAAGACGATTCTACTTTACACCAACTTGATAAATCCCCCCCAATAAATTAGAGATTAGAAAATGGGACACAATCTGAGATTAGCTGAGGGAAAAGTCAGAAGAAAAAGTAAATACTACTTTACCGAAAGAGTAGTAGATATCTGGAACAAACTTCCAGCAGATGTGGTTGGTAAACCTACAATAATTGAATGTAAAGCTGCCTGGGATAAACATACATCTATCCTAAGATATAATAAGAAATAATATAAGGGCAGACTAGATGGACCGGGTGGTCATCTGTCAGCAATCTTCTTTTTAAAAAAAAAAATCCCTTTAAATTGCTGTTAAATATATCACATTGTTATTATTACCAAACTCTTTCTATATTTAAAATGAGAAGTTGCCGTGTCATCACCTTCTCTAGAAATGTGCTTGTTTCCTGCATCAGAATCATCATCATCTGACATGTCATTTATAGATCAGTGTGGAAGGCGGCAGGTAGGATCGCAGCTCGAATTGGCTTGTAATAAAACTTAGAGGGGTTCTCCACAATGGACAATCACTCAGCTAAACTCAGCAGCAAGTCTTTAAAAAGGGGTTATCCAGTGCTACAAAAACATGGCCACTTTTCTCCCTCTCTCGTCTCCAGATCGGGTGGAGTTTCAAATGCTAAGTTTACACGGAGCGATTATCGGGCGAATTTTCGCGACAACGATCGAATTCGAACGATAATCGTCTGTGTAAACGCGGCGAACGATCGAAAAATCGTTCATTTCGATCTTTTAACATGTTCATAAATCGTTGTTCGTAGTTTGCAAAAAATTCGCCGATCGTTCCGTGTAAACTGTCATCGCGCGATAGTCCAGCCGCTCGCAGCCCAGCCCCCCGCGCCGGCTCAATCGCCGCCACCGCTCTGATCAATACCCCCGCCGCTCCGATCGCCACCCTCACCCGCTCCAATCGCCCCCACCGATCGCCAATCAATGCACGGCAGCACTGATTGGCTGAAGAGGGGAGCCGGGAATTTCAAATGGCTCCCCTTCAGCCAATCAGTGCTGCCTTGCATTGTTTGAAATTCCCGGCTCATCTCTTCAGCCAATCAATGCGCTGAAGAGGGGAGCCGGGGATGTCGGAAGACCTGCTGCACGGAGCAGGTAACATATGCTCTTAGCCGCGGCAGTGGCGGGGATCGGAGCGGGGGGGGGGGGGGGGGGGGGGGGGTCGATCGGAGCGGCGGCTGGGTGGCGATCGGAGCTCAGTTCCATTGAAGTAAATTGAGCTTAATTGCAAATCACATCTGAACTGGAGACAGGAGCGGGGGGAAAAGTGGCCATGTTTTTGTAGCGCTGGATAACCCCTTTAATTTCCCAGCAGCACCATCACCACAGGAGAAATAAAACACAGCTTGTATGGACCGCATGGAGAAGAGAGAAGAACGGAAAGTGCTGGGCAATATAGAAATCTATATTATAAAATAAAGATTCCCAGTGTCCGGCTCCATTCCCTCAGCCCTGGGTGCAATTAGTGTCGATTGGTTTATGGTGCCCGTCTGGACCAGCGGCGGTCACGATTATAACTAGACATCCCTATAATGCTATAACACTGCGGTCAGTGCCTAGCCGAGCCAGTAACTATCGTTCTCTAATCTGGCTGACATCATCAGGACGCGAACCAGTCTGGTCCCAATGACAGACCAGTTACTGTCAGAGCTGGAACCAGTCCATGCTATGGGTAAGCCACAATCACCAGGTTTCAGGAGTGAGCAGGATGCCATTATCAGAACCTGAAACAACCGGGTTCCCATGAAATCACACGGAGGATAGACAGTAAATAAATGTTCAAAATCTATGTAAATAAAAAGGGAGAAACAAAAAAGTATTTAAAAAAAAAAAAAAAAAAAAAGTTTAAAAAACCTGCCCTGCAAAAGATTAAAAATCCTACGTGGCAAGACACATTTACCATGGGTATCAATGCTCAGGCAATAATATAATAAAACTTATGTATTTATATTTTAATATAACACCTGATCCTGGCCCTATCGGCTGTTACACCCTCCCATAAAAAAATATGAGTTTTCTCGGATGAAGCTCCATCAAGTCCAGACGCTGCGGCTAAGGCCAAAGGATAGGGACATATCTAAAACTAAAATGAAGTATTTGCTCTCTGTGCTATAGAGTGATGTCATATATGAAACAATGTACATATAGCATAATACATTACTAATTGAAAAAAAAAAAACCTAAAAAGCTCAAAATTTTAAACAAACAGAAGATTGTTGGAAGAAAAAGACCACCTGGTCCATCTAGTCTGCCCTTATGTTATCTGCTTTATTATTATTATTATTATATTAGGAAAAATATATGTTCATTCCAGGTTTACATTCAGTTACTGTAGATTTACCAACCACATCTGCTGGAAGTCTGTCTCATGCATCTACTACTCATTCAGTAAAGTAGGATTTTCTTGCCATTTAACCTTTGATCTTGGTGTTAAGGCACAAAAAAAAAAAAAAAAGAAAAAGTAATGGAAGGGTTAAACGTCCCAGGAGAATCTGGCATGTGATCAGATGGCTTGTATACATGTACAACATATGACACGTTCATCACAGCACGTTTAATAACACTTATGTAATAATCTGACCCACAACTTCATCTGAGGAGCATTGTTTCATCTAGACAGACCTTTGATGTTCCGTGTCCAAATTGGACACGGTACTAAACAGTAACCCAATTACTTCACCTTCAAAGACCAGATCCGCCCCTACACAAGCAGCGGCAAATCGGTTCATTCAGGTTACGAAAACAGTGGCAAGAAATTAGTATTTTTGTTTTTTTGTTTTTTTAACACAAATTTGCTACTGAGGGAAAGCATTGCATTCTGGAACCTGTAGTACTGTGTACAACTGATAAACCAGGAAGTGCAGAAAAACAAAACAAAACCCCCCAAAACAAATTTTTGGTAGTTTCAAAAATGGAAAAGAAAGGTAAGTAGTGCTTTATGCTTCTGCAGAAGTTTCTTTTTTTAACCTCTACCTGGAGGTTCCCTCTAAGAGCTCCCTGTACTGGGTGGGAGGGGAGTGGAGGAAGGGCATGGTCTGTATAGCGGGGTCTACAGCAGTGTACTCTAAACCCAAGAAGTCTCCCTCACCTTACAAATCATAGCAGATCCACTTCAAACTGGGGCTTGTATTAGGGGACAGGACAGTGGAGGTAATCGCATCATAGCTGTAACCCCTCTCTCCTCGGACAGAGAATGCTGTTATACTTTGCCCACATATGTCCTGCACATTCCGCCCTGCAGTCCCTGTCAGGCCTTGTGTTTCCCATAATCTCCATTCCTGCTATAATGTGCCTGCACTTACACTGAGCTATACACACTGCTGCTATGATGTGCCTGTACTCACACACAAAAGTTTTTGTCACTGTCCTCCTGCACAGCTCTGTCATTCTCACTTCCTGATTGGTCTAGGCTGAACACACACCCCTTCCCATAGCTGTCATGTGACCACACAGCCCTCTGAAAGCAGCCCTGCTTCTCTATTCTAGCCTGTTGTACTACGCTACTGCATTATGAGGATCTGCAGCTGCATCCTGTATCTACAAACTGCTGCTGGTTTTTTTTCAGGTTTGTGCATTTGTTATAGGTTTTACTCCACATGCTGATTGCTATACTGTACAGTAACTTATAATATGACATATTCAGCTGTTTCTAAGGGTTTTTTCGTTTGTTTTACCTTTTAGGGTACAAACCAACTTGACGTATTTGCTGCGTGAATCAGTCTTAAAAATAAGCAGGCAAAACGCAGGTTGGCTTTATACAATTGTTCTGCGTTAAAATACGCAATTGCGTATTTTTGAAGTGTGAAGCTACATGCGTTTTTTCGCACAGGTTGTTAACAACTGATGCTTTGCTAACAACAAGCTTCACGCTTCAAAAATACGCAATTGCGTATTTTAACGCAGAACCATTGTATAAAGCCAACCTGCGTTTTGCCTGCTTATTTTTAAGACTGATTCACGCAGCAAATACATCAAGTGGGTTTGTACCCTAATACAGAATTTTTTTAAAAATCATTATTTTGGGGGTTTGGAACCAATTGTCTGCATTTTAATGTTTTCTTATGGGAAAATTTGCTTTGGTTTAAAAGGGATTTGGATTACAAGCACGGTCCCGGAACGAATTATTCTCGTAATCCGAAGCACCACTGTACAAGTAAGCCAACCCAGAAGAAAAGAAACAAAGTGTTTTAAAGGGGTACTCTGGTGGGAAAAAAATATTTAGTTAGTTATACAGTTTGGAAATTACTTCTATTTAAAAATTTCAAGTCGTCCAGTACTTATCAGCTGCTATATGTCCTGCAGGAGGTGGTGTATTCTTTCCAGTCCAGCCTGACACAGTGCTCTCTGCTACCACCTCTGTCTGTGACAGGAACTGCCAAAAAGCAGAAAAAGGTTTTCTGCTCTGGGCAGTTTCTGACATGGACAGAGGTTGCAGCGGAGAGCACTGTCAGACTGAAAACAATACAGCAATTCCTGCAGGACGCACAGCAGCTGATAAGTATTGGAAGGCTTGAGATTTTTAAATTTACAAAAAAAAAAAAAACTGTATAACTTTCTGCCACCGAAACATTTAAAGGAAAAAAATTTCCCTGTAACATGTGACGTGCCACTGTTCTAAGTTTGGCACATCTTTTGCTTGTCTATTTTCATGCTGTTCAAATCCAACATGATTTTCTCTTCCAGCTTGCAAAATTAAATAGATGGCAGTGTAAGGGCTAATGGGAGAGGGAGAAGAGAGCAGGAAATGGGTATTTCTGTGAAGCCTGGGTAATTATTTTATAGAAAATCTGGCTTGAGGCACAGTCTTCAGAAGCCTTAAAGGGGTGCAGCATAGGAAACCCATTTTTAGTTATAGTTATTAGGGATTGCATGGGGATCTCTCTCTTGACCTGAGGGAGAAATCCTTACCATAAGCAACTCTCACCCTGGAGGACCTGACCCACCCAGCGTTACACAAACGATTCAATTATTTAAAAGGACAATGTGTAATTTCTTAGCTCACCTGTGGAGGCACGGCAGGTGTGGTGTCCCACCAGGGCCGGGACAAAGGGTAGGCCAGGGTAGGCGATGGCCTAGGGCGCCATCTCCTGGTGAATTACAGGGGGCGCAATGTAGCTTTACGTAAAAATCCCCCCACCTGACCTCACACAGCAGCATCCCTTTTCCACTCTGCTCCAGCTCCGCAATGGCAGGACCTGCGCTGCTCCTCCTCTCTTCTGCTTGGCTCCGGAGCAGAAGAAAAGCTTCTAATTAATGTCACATGACCTCTGGAGCCAATCAGGAGAGGGGAGAAGTGCAGGGACAAGTGTAATGGCAGATACCCCAACCCCCGCCCCCCCTCTCGGACAGAGAACGATGAGGAGACTGATCGGCATCCTCAGAAACATCCTCAGTGTCCTCCTCCACTGCTACTGCTGTGTGGGTGGGTGAGTATTTGTGTACTAATGGAGTGAGTGTGAGTGTGTGTACTAATGGAGTGTGTGTGTGTGTGTGTGTGTGCGCGTGTACACTAATAGACTGTGTGTGTGTGTGTGTGTGTGTGTGTGTGTGTGTACACTAATAGACTGTGTGTGTGTGTGTGTGTTAGTGGAATTTGTGACTGAGATAGGACAACTCCCAGCATGACCTGTATGACTGAGGTAGGACAACAACTCCCAGCATGACCTGTATGACTGAGGTAGGACAACAATACCCAGCATGACCTGTGTGGCTGAGGTAGGACAACAAGTCCCAGCATGACCTGTGTGGCTGAGGAAGGACAACAATTCCCAGCATGACCTGTGTGGCTGAGGTAGGACAACAACTCCCAGCATGACCTGTGTGGCTGAGGTAGGATAACAAGTCCCAGCATGACCTGTGTGGCTGAGGAAGGACAACAACTCCCAGCATGACCTGTGTGGCTGAGGTAGGACAACAACTCCCAGCATGACCTGTGTGGCTGAGGTAGGACAACAAGACCCAGCATGACCTGTGTGGCTGAGGTAGGACAACAAGACCCAGCATGACCTGTGTGGCTGAGGTAGGACAACAACTCCCAGCATGACCTGTGTGGCTGAGGTAGGACAACAACTCCCAGCATGACCTGTGTGGCTGAGGTTGGACAACAACTCCCAGCATGTTCCTGTGTGGCAGAGGTAGAACTACAGCCCCCAGCATGCACCTGTGTGACTAAGGTAGAACTACAGCTCCCAGCATGCTCCTGTGTGTGTGGGGAGGGGGGGGGGGGCGCCATTTGCCTTCTCTGCCTAGGGCACCAAAACTCCTTGTCCCGGCCCTGTGTCCCACTATGGGTGTTGCTATTGGTTACACCCTTTGTAAAAGCCTATACTTTGTGGTGATGTAGTAGTCCCAGAGTTTTGCCACAAGATGTCTTGCTACAAGTATGTATGCCTAGATATTGCACAGCTGTAGTACCCAAAGGGTTATTGTTTGTTTGTGTACCACATGGATCTGCACACCAATCAGAGTTTTTTTTCTCCTCTTGTCTAAGCCTTCACTAGAGAGGACAAGTCAAGGATCATCTCAACCCACGCCGTGGGCAAGGAGAGACAAAGTGCAGGACAGTATCCATTAAAGTAGTAAGGAACTGATCCAGATAGAGCAAAGTTGCTAGAAGCCTGCGAACTCTATCTCGCAGTGCGGGTGTAAGCAGTGAACCCTCAGCATTCCGCTCATCCCAGGTAACAAGGTCTAGGGCTTGTGTCACCCTCTAGGACGGGTCACTCGACACTGGTGGGCAATAGGTGGTGCAAAGACCAAAGAGTCAAAACACAGGTACAAGTATTCTATCTATCCTCAAGTATTCCTCTATTTCTACCTCCAAAGTTCCAGGAGAGCACAGTACTACTTGGGTTGGGACTCTCTCAACATCCTCCTCTCTACTCTTCTGATCCTCTTCTCTACTTCTCATCACGCAACCCAGTCAGCACGACTGTATCACTCCTTCTATTGTCAGTGAACATGAACTCTAAAGTATTAAAGTAGAAGTCCGGCCAAAACTATTTTTTAATATATTACTTACGGAAATTTAGACAAATTTCTAATGTACATTAATTTTGGGAAATACACATATAGGGCTATTTCCCTTAATTTAGTACATCAGGGAGACTTTAGATTCTCTAAAAAAAGATGACGTCACGAACCAGGGGGTGTAAATACAATGGATCACCAGCGCCCCTGCTGGACACTCCATTGTAATTACAATGGATGTGTATGTAAATGTAATACAGTATACAGTGTTTTTGATTGAATACATTTATGGAATACTTTGGGGAGCAAGTGTGATGGCTGACTCCCCGCCCGGCCACCGCTCTCCGATCACACATGCCGGCCGGGGACACCAGGAAGCACCGGGAGCCGGTATGTGTTATCGGAGAGTGGCGCTGGGCGGGGAGTCAGCCATCACATAGTGTAAAGTTTGGCCGGAGGGGGATGATAGCTGCACAGTGATGAGCGGCTCCCCCTGCGCCCATCAGCAGCAGCAGCGATATAACCCAGCTACTACTCTCCCATCACCATGAGAGTAGTAGTTGTCTAGTTTAGAGCGGCGGGCGTTCGGTAGCGGCGGCGGTTCGGCGGGTTACTGTTATGTACTGATTGATTACATTTATGGAATACTTTGGGGAGCAAGGACACTTGCTCCCCAAAGTATTCCATAAATGTATTCAATCAAAAACACTGTATACTGTATTACATTTACATACACATCCATTGTAATTACAGTGGAGTGTCCAGCAGGGGCACACTATATATAGAAGTCAATGGTACTTATTGACTTCTATATATAGTGCGCCCCTGCTGGACACTCCATTGTAATTACACCCCCGGTTTGTGACGTCATCTCTTTTTAGAGAATCTGAAGTCTCCCTGATCTACTAAATTAAGGGAAATAGCCCTATATGTGCATTTCCCATAATTAATGTAAATTAGAAATTTGTCTAACTTTCTGTAAGTAATAACATATTAAAAAATAGTTTTGGCCGGAGTTGTCCTTTAAGTAACTTATCAAGTGTAAAGTATTGTATCAAGGCAAAGCCGTATTATCTGCTGCCTACCTCAAGTATCTTCAGAGAAAAAAAGATTATATTTATGCTTAAGAGACTCTGTGATTCCTTGTCAAACACCGACACAGCACATCCCCCCTTTCCGTGGGTGGCAGTACCAATAGTCCAGGTGAGTCACTACTCCACTCCGGACCACTGTGATAACTACCCAAGGGACCCCGCAACAACCCGGCAGGTCACTGTCCACAGGGGAACAAGGTATAGCCAGCCCATTAAAATATAAGCAGGTGTGCCAGCATAGAATTGGCGTCACACCTAAGCATCTGGCAAGTGACCGGCCGTACCACACAGGGAAACTGAATATTTACTGCCAGGTTTTCAACAGATTACAGCTGATCACTAGGATTATCTGAATAAGAGGCCTCTTTTAACAAGATAATCTTGGCAATCTCAGACATTATATATTATATTATGGCACAAACAAATCTTCTGTAATCCACATCATTAGAGATGTTTGATGTATAAATAGGATGGGTGGCACCTAAAGTTATTTCTTTACGGAATTCAAACTTGAGCTGACAGAGCCAAGTATTCCCAGACGTCCTGGTTGTTTTGGATGTCTTGCCTAGAACCCTGGATGCTATAGTGCTTGGCCCAGTCTATCGCAAATGAAAGATACAAAAGGCAGAAGTAAAACCAAGTTTATAAGAATAAACTTAAAGGAGGAGATTTATCAAACATGGTGTAAAGTGAAACTGGCTCAGTTGCCCCTAGCAACCAATCAGATTCCACTTTTCATCTCTCACAGACTCTTTGGAAAATGAAAGGTGGAATCTGATTGGTTGCTAGGGGCAACTGAGTCAGTTTCCCCCAAAGGGTTTATACAGGCTTGGATAAACATGGCCGCTTTCTTCCAGAAACAGTACCGCTCTTGGCGTGGTGTTGCAACTTTTTCCTAATCCAGGATAACCCCTTAAAATTCAAACAGCAGCTAACTATACAAGCTGGTTTGTCAATGAAGCCCTATAGCCTCTGATCTTGTGATCGCTGAGGGTCCTACCAGTCAGACCCCCCGTGATCAGCTAGTAATACCTTATACTATGCATAGGGATAGGGGATACATTTTAATCTTGGTATAACCCCTTTAAATGAGTAAGAATAAGTTCCGATGAGGAGAAAACAATATAACCATCTGGTTTCTCTATACAATGCTGAAATCCCTTGCACGACTACTGACTATGAATCTTTCAGCAAGATGAAGTAGATCATAATACATGTATGCCATGACAGGTGCTGACATCATCATGAATAATATCAGAGTTATAGCGTCGGCTCACCCATGGCTGCCTCTATACAATATATTTTAAGGAACTGATATATGCTATAACAATTGTGTAATATTTATAGGATCACGCCCTACCGCCTGTAAATTATAAGATTACCAGTCATATAAAAGCATGGGGCTGCGGGCTGTGTGATTTAGACAGACCATGCAACTCCTATTATTTATAGGGGGGCATTACTCCTTATAAACTGCATATTCGCTGCTGCAGAACCTCTTTTTCGAGTTCAGTTCCATTGAAGTGAATGGAGCTTAAAAGGGGTAGTGCGCTGTAAGCCATTTTTTCTAAAAAAAAACACACATAACAAAAGTTATACAACATTGTAATGTGTGTCATTTAAGTGAATGGCCCCCTCCCTATGTACCCCCCCCCGGACGTAGACCCGGAAGTGTGATACAGTATATTTACGGAATCACTGTCTACCCAGGCCACCATCTTGGGACGACAAAGTCATCAGCTGTGATTGGCTGAGCTCTGTTATGCTCAGCCGATCGCGGCATGGAGAAGGGGGCCATACACTTAAATAATACACATTACAATGTTGTATCACTTTGTAATGTGTGTTATTTAGTGAAAAAAATGTCTTCCACCGCACTACCTCTTTAATTGCAAACCCCACCTGAACTGAAGAAAAAAAAAAAAAAAAGAGTGGTGTGTCCCCATAGAAAACCTCTCCTGCTCTCCAGAAGAATACACCACTTTCTGCAGGACATACAGCAGCTGAAAAGTACTGGAAGACTTGAGATTGTTTAATAGAAGTAAATTGCAAATCTTAGGCACTTTCAAGCACCAGTTGATTTGAAAGAAAAAAATGTTTTAGTAAACTATCCCTTTAAGAAATCTCTTACCGACTTCCCTTTATGATAAACCTATGACACAACAGAACCATCTGGAAATCAAGGTGTTAAAAGCGGGGACTGCCGAGAGCCACCCTCACAGCATCCTGGAAACGGCATCTGCCAGACCTTCATTCCTGCTGCATCTGAGTCTGAAGAGATAGCAGCCTGTTCCAGTCGGTGACAGCAGCGCTGCGCTCACTTCCCTGCCTGCACTTGTCTACAGGAATTTGAGTTGTCATTTTTCTGGTCTCTGGAGTCTCTTCCCTCGCTGCTATGGAATGGCCAGATGTGGTTCTGCAGAGCAGGGAAAGGTAATCGCTTTTCCGTTCAGCATAATTTAAAATTGCAACCACATTTTAGAAGAGAAAAAAAAAAAAAAATAATAATAAGGGGTGGGGTGGTTGCACAATGCTATTCCTACCAATACGGTATATAGTAACGGTGTGGTCCAACCTGGAAGTCTCCAGCTGTTACAAAACTACATCTCCCAGCATGCCCCTATAGCCGCAGGCTGACAAGTGTGCAGGCTATTTTAAAAGAGATGCTCTATTACTGTCAAGAGCAGCATTCATAATTCTTCTGGTTGTTATTGGAAACAGTCAACAAGCACGCCCTGAAAAGATAATCGGAACTTGTATAATGTTCATACAGATGTAATCGCTGCTGGCCGAATGCTTGCTTCACTGACATCTATTTCACCCGCCACCTCCATAAACAAGTGAAACCGCTAAGCGTGCATGTTTAAAGGGGGTTTCCAGGCTTCCAAAAACTTGCATGCCTTTTTCCAGAAAAACCACCTGAGGGCAGAGGTGATGCTGTTTTTGGAAGAAAGTATCTGTGCTTTTTCTAATCTAAAAAAGCTTTACTGTTCTTGAACTGATTGATTTAGAGTTACACGACTCGTACATTATGCAACAGTACCAGAAAAGTGGTTGTTTTATGGCTAATACAAGTACAGTACTTACAGGGGTATTCCACTCAAAATTTTGATACGTTGCTGCCCATGGCGAGACTAAAAATTCATATCATACTTCTTATCTTTTCGGCCTCCTATCCCCAGTTTTGAGCTGCTGCTTTCTGCTAAAACACAAAAATCTTTGTGTGAGCCTCTCTCTCTGTCTCTCCCTCCCACCTTCTGAGACGGCTGATGAACACATGTCCCTGACTGGCTTTATCTGCAACATTGTAGCTTCTTTGTAATGCTGAGAGGATCACAGTGAGTTCATTAGAAACTTGAACTCAGAATAATCATTCCAGCATTACAAAGAAGCTTTAATGTTGCAGATAAAGCCTGCCAGGGACTTCTTTACATCAACCATCTCAAAAGGAGGAGGAGGAGGAGGAGACAGAGAGAAAGGCTCATGCACAGATTTCTGTGACTTAAGCAGAAAGCAGCAGCTCAGAACTGAGGAAGGAGACTGAATAGACAACAACAAGTATGTAATTAATTGTTAGTATTACCATGGGCAGCAACATATCAAAAGTTATGTTTGAGTGGACATGTTAGGAGATCCTGGTGCAAAGTCTGATGAAAATTATGTCCCCTGACAATTTTAAAGGGGGTGGCAATCATCACCGACCACTCTAAGCTGCACATTTGCTGGGTGCGCTCTCAGTCTAGAGAATGTGAAGTTAGCCGCAACACATACAGTATATGCATCTTCACTTAAAGAACTCCAGGCATAATATAAAAATTCACGGAGGGCTGGTGGATAGAGGAACATAATAAAGAAGTTATCCTTACCTGTGCTAGTGCCCGCACAGTGCAGCGTCACTGCTTACAGACTGTCAGAATCTAACTCAGAGATGCCTTCTGAGCCAGTCAAAGACTGGGGTGGGACAATTCTATAGTCATTGACTGGCTGACTGGGTAGTTCCTGCCTGATCATGATAAAGGAAACCAAAATCAAGCTGGTGGGTACAGCTACAGCTGTGGGGGATGGGAGTGGGTAAGTATAGCTTTTTGATTATGTTCCTCCTCCTCCCTGCCCACCTTGACTTTATGCTTTTCGATGGAGTTCTCCTTTAATACTGTACAGAAGTAAAAAGTCTGGAAACAGAAAGGATAGCCATAGCAATGTGCCCCTGCCTAGTGTGAATGGTGTTGTAGGAGAGACGACCGAATCTCTCTTTTTGTCTGTGTTCCAGATGGGGGAGTGGCTGCCTCTACTTGGCCGTGCACTCCACCCATCCCACCCCGGGAGTTATTTTTGCGAGTATTAATTGGATTCCGCATATAGGCTTATTATTAGCTAAGGAGAGGCCACAGTTAGCGGCCTTTTAGACATTTTCATATCTGTATTGGGTCTGTGTCTTGCCATTGGCAGTAAGCCATTTTTGTGTCTGCAATTTCAGCCATAGGAACGCACGCTCCTGACTAGTGTGAATGGTGCTGTAGGAGAGCCAGTCAAATTTGTCTTTTTGGCAATATAACAGTCCCTGCTCTTGTATTTACATTCCCTTAGCACACTATACTACTGGTATATAGCACACCAGACTCCTTGCTCCTGTATACTACTTTGTGGCAATGCAAACGATTTATGCATCACTGCTCACATCTCTGGGGTGTGCCTTCTAACCAGTGTACAGTAGCGAGCTGCCATGCATACAATTCAAGCACTGCCGCTCCCTTTACACTCATGTTAGTAGCCGCACTACTAGCCTTGCCCCAGGTCCTGGCATCCAATGCTAAACCATTGGATCTGTCCGATCACAAAGTAACGTTAGAACTTCCATCAGATGGGAATACCTTCCAATAGCAATTCCCTATAATAATTATCTTATCGAAATTGCCCCAGTAGACTCTGGGGTTATATGGAATTTCCATGGTACATGTCCATCTTACAGCTACCGTGTTTCCCCAAAAGTAAGACAGCGTCTTAAATAAATTTTTGCTCCCAAAGATGCTCTGTGTCTTATTTTCAGGGGATGTCTTATTTTTCCAGAAAGGAGAATACTCAAAGTCCTCAGTAGATGTTTGCTGCAGTGGGACCCCCAGGTGGACCACAGGTGTGGCAGGACGTGACCTAGGGTGTGCAGCGGGACCTGCCTTCAAGCATGCGGCGGGACCTGTGGGCCCTAAACCTTCAGTATGCCTGCGGAGGGGCTGGTGGTGAAGGGTGGCAGAGGGTAGCGGAGGTCTTACTTTAAGGGGATGCCTTATGTTCAGAGGTGGGTGACACACGGTACTAAGAATCATACACTCCTTTATAACAGATCTACAGCTCTAGAACTGTTATAAATTATCACGAAGACCAACATTGTTTCCTGTAGTAATAAATCAGGAAGGGGATAGAATGTTACACATATGGACATGAGTACAGAGGATGGCTGCCATCAGTTCACCTAAAAATCAACAATTTGACAGATCCGAACCAGCATGGCTTTACTGCAGATCATGTCAGACTAATCTGATCGATGTCTTTATGTCACAGAAGTGCTGGATGAAGGTCGTGTCATGGATATCGCCTATCTGGACTTCAGCAAAGCCTCCGATACAGGTCCCCATTAAGAGCTGATAGAAAAGTTAGTGAGAACTGGCCTTAATCCCTGGATAGTTCGGTGGATTGGCTGAACGATAGATATCAGAGGGTTAATGTTAATGGTGTATATTCCGAGCAGAGATTGGTTACAAAGGTGGCCACAAGGGTCTGTTCTAGGTCCTATTTTTTGTAATATGTTTGTAAGTGACATAGGAGAAGGTTTGGTAGGAAAGGTTTGTCCGTTTGCTAATTGTCTGCTATAGGGTTGATATTTCTAGGAGGTGTCAGTAATATGGGAAAGGATTTAGCAACGGAAAATGCAGTTCAATGTTTCCAAATGTAAAATAATGCACTTGGGGAGGAGGAATCTTCTTAGTATCATATTGACAGTTCTATGTTAACAAAGACTTCAGAAGAGAAGGATTTAGGGGTAGTGATTTCTGACAGTTACCAGTGCAAGAAGTCGGTAGGAAAAGCAAATTGTATGCTGGGCTGTATAGCTAGAGGTATAACCAGTAGGAAGAGGGAGATTGTGACCCCGCTGTATAGAGCTCTAGTGTGAGCACATCTGAAACACTGTCTAGTTCTGGAGACCTCACCTACATTAAAGTGATTGATAAAATTGAATGGGTCCAAAGATGGGCAAACAAGTAAGAGATTGCGCATGGGGAGGCGGTGTGTGTTCCAACTCCCATATTACCCATTGATCTACAGATTGTCCCCCGGCTCATCTGTTTTGTAAACAGCCACGGATATAGCAGGTGACCCTAGGCTGTATTTATTCCTAATAAGCCACAAGAACAAGCCAAGTGCTGTACTCCGCTCTCTCTGGCAGCTCCATAGGAATGAATAGAGCCATGGAACACCTGTCAAATCCGCTGCTGTATTGAAAATAAAGGAGCCGATCTGGAGATCAAGCGGGATATGGAGGTCAAACACCATGCAATCTCTTACTTGTCCCCTATCCTGTGGATAGGGGACACGTTAGCTTAAAGGGGTTATCCAGCACTACAAAAACATGGCCACTTTTGCCCCACTCTTGTCTCCAGTTCAGGTGTGGTTTGCAAATAGGCTCCATTTACTTTAATGGAACGGAGTTTGAAACTCCACCCAATCTGGAGACAAGAGAGGGGGGAAAGTGGCCATGTTTTTGTAGCACTTGATAACCCCTTTAAGGTGGACAACCTCTTTAAAGGGGTACTTCAGCGAAAAGCTTTTTCCCAGTAATTGAAACACATTACAAAGTTATATAACTGTAATATGCTTCAATCACCTATCTGCCCCTCTTCCATATCTTTTCCCCCCTCCACTCCCCACCAGGAAGTGACGTATACTCATTCTTACCTAATGACTGTTGACCCCAGGCTGCTCTGTGGCAGCCATTTTGTGACAATGACATCATCTAGAGGGGGTGGGTCTAAGCCCTGTTAGGCCAGCCTATCTTTGTCAGATGACACAGGTTGCTCAGCTCTGATTGGCTGAACAAGATGTAAGCCATCTAACAGTTTTACAGAGTCAGTTATACATCACCAAGTGCATCATGGGAACGCCCAAACCAGGAAGTAAAGAAAAAATGAAGACACCAACTGGAGCAGGGATGGTAAGTGGCAAAACTAAGTTTATGATTGATTTTTTTTTTTATCAGCGCCGGAGTACCCTGCGCTGACTGGAGGAAAGAAGGAGAGAGGGGACAAGATCGAAACCTTTAAATATGTTACAGGACTAAATTAAGTTAGAGAAGGGTTTAAAAAAAATTGAACACACAAATCTGACAAGATAAGTTGTGGAACAGTTCAGAAACAATACAATAAACTATTACTTCACTGAGAGTAGTAGATGCTTGAAACAAACTTCTAGCAGATGTGGTAGGTAAATCTACAATAACGTAACATGAATGTAATCTTCTATGTTTCTATCAGTTATCAGACCCTTCACAAACAATAAACACATTTTTCATACACTACTTCTCACATATGCTGAGGCTTTAGGAAAATTCTTGTTTATGTGATGGTCCTGGTTGCCACCGGAGCCAACACTCTAGGCTTCCTTTCTAAAATATTTTTAGCCGTTTCAGGCTCTTTCCTCCTGAGCTGGGAGGGATATCCTGTTCACAGGCGTCTTCCCTGCCCTACTCCCACCCTTTATTGTCCTCTCCTAGCAAAACCAACCTGCAGGAAACCATCATTTTAATGTATAAAAAAAAAAAGTGAAAAAGACTTTCACTTGTTAGTGGAAAATCACCATATGGTTCGAGAACTATTTGGCTGGATAAAGTCCATGGAAAGACGGAGTTTACTTTTCTGTTATACATCAGGTACAAATCAGCAATAATAGAAAAAAGGTAAAATAAATGGTAAATGGGAATTCCAAATTATAGTTTTATTCTGATAACATTTCAATGACCGTATGTTGGAATTGAAGTTCAAAAGTCTACAGACAGACAATACTCCGAGTAGGGAATCGATAACTTTTTGATCTTCCCCAGAGATTATATATGTTTTTACAATGGCTGCCCTGATAGTTATATCCTATAAATCCTTATCCATTCCGGCACCACAGATCTTGTACAAGATCATGGTCCTTAGTGGCATTTATCCTTGATTGTACTTAAGGATTACAGGTTTTGGGGTCCACCATGGTGGGTCTTCCTAATGTGCGGTCTACAAATTCAGCAGATCCACTGCGAACCTGACACCTTTGGTGCATGATAAACCCGATGACTTTAAAAGGATCCACCAAGTTTGTCCACTCATGCAAGGGGAACTCACAATACAGTTTAGTGGTGGGTCATGATCTGGAGAATGTAGACCTTAAGAATCTCTCTATATTGTATTATGAGATCTGTATAGGAAAGATCACCCCTAGTCTGGGCCAAAGTCTCAATCTCAGAGAAGGCCTATTTTTTTTCTTCACCATGATGCCGCTCTCTGCATCAGTCATTATTTGCATAACCCCATAACGGCTCATAGGAAATAATTTATTTATTTTATTATTTTTTTTGCATCTGGGATAAAATGAGGGCAAAATGTGCATTAAAGAAAACCCTGAAACTAGGTCAAATAAGAGTTATGACCCATGGCTACACTATGAATAAGGGGAACGGTGAGACTGCGGTCTGTGATAAAGACTGAAGAGCCGAAACATTAACCAATTCAGCAACGTTACCAGACGGAAACAGCTCGCACACACACACCATTTGTAGACACTCATAATGGGAGCAGTCAGTGTTACTGACAGCAGTGGAAAATCTTCGGGGTGTGCTGAGGTATACAAAAAAAGCTGGTTAGAGAAAAGTCTGGGCTTCTACTCATATGCTCTTGAGGCCCCTACTCTTTAAGAAGGCCATCGAATGGCATTTCCCTGAACTTGGTGTTGGGGCACATTCACAACTAGCCCCACATTGTTCCTACACAGTATATGGCCATATAGTGGTCTCCAGGTCTTCTGCAGCATCTCTTGTGGTCTTCTCCAGGTCTTCTTCTGCATCCATTGTGGTGGTCTCCAGGTCTTCTGCAGCATCCATTGTGGTGGTCTCCAGGTCTTCTGCAGCATCAATTGTGGTGGTCTCCAGGTCGTCTGCAGCATCTCATGAGCAGATGAGACCACACAGGTAGCAAACACCAAAGTCTGTCCGCCCCCCACCCCATGGAGATCCTACACAATGTGTGCTTAACTCAACTGAGAACATGCCAATATAATGACACACACCCAGACTTTCGAGAAAGGAGACCGTGAACCCGGGACAATAGAGAGCATGGGCTCCTGCTGACTTCAATGGCATTTTACTGAAATTGCAAATGCCTTGTATACAGCTGATTGTAAGCACTCAAATTTCCCCATGATAAACCACAATTTATTGAGAATGCTCAGTGAACAATTACAGTGACACTTTCATAACTTGTAGAATAACTTGGACATTGAGGTAATTTATTTGCTGCGCTCACATTACAAGATATGATGAATGCCAACAATGCGAAGCCTCACCCCAACCAGAATCCCAGCTTGGACCAATGCTAGATTTTTAATAGCATGTATTAGAGGGATGTCCAACTCTTCTCTGTTTAGAAAGAGGGAAGAATTGGTGGGCAAAAGCTTTGGTTACAAGTCTACAATCCCAAGAGTAAGTTGGCAATAAGTACATCCGTATCCACCGTCCTCAGAATACAAGTACGTCACATTTTAAATGGCTTATTCTGATTCAAAAGAACTGCCGATAGGGAATATATGTGTCAGATCACTTGGGGTCCAACTGCTGGAATCTAGAGAACAGGGCCCAAATTTCTTTGTTTTGATAACTCATGTGTGCCCATTCATTATCCATTGAGTGCAGTGGAACCAAATACCCATTCTGGAGATGACGATATGGGGCGGAGGCTGTTTATTTAGAGAAGTTCTGCTCAGAATACCACTTTAACTCAATACGAATGTTTATAGTGAATATAGAAAATTCAGTAGTCAGTCGAATGTAATGTGATCGATTTTCGTGAACAATTTTCAAGAGCTTGGCAATGATAAGAAGCCAAATACATAATGAATGGAGTGTTATTCATGCATGTGCATCGCAACACCATTGATATGGCAGACAACAACCTCCCGACCTCCATTCTGAGGACTAGCAGGAGTCCAAGTGGTTCTAGAAATTTGGGGCAGGTAACCCTTCAAGATATGGAAGAAGCTGACATTTCCAAACTCAAACACATATACTAATGCATCAGGACAAGCTATAATGTTCATAATGTGCAATTTCCTGTGAGATACAGGCTTGAGAGCTGAAAGCTTTTTAAATGTTTCCAATAAATGTGACAATAAGCCGATAATGTACAGTTTGTCTGCTGTGGAAGGCTTCCTACAAATAGCTGGTCCATCTCTTTTTCCTTATAGGTGAATGGCAAAGACTGGAAAGACTGAATGACCCGCGTAATGGAGAGTATGTGGGAGCTCATGGAAAGACTGTCAAGAGCAAATGGAGACGAAGCCAGTGCTGTGGCGAAACCTCGAGTGGGAGAAAAACGCTTGTGTTCTTAATTCAGAACATCTGTCTATAGCCAATATAGCTGGATGTTGGCAAGGCTGGGTTTGCACTACGTTTTTGCAATCCGTTTTTTGGAAAGAAAAAATGGATGCAAGTGTGTGCATCCGTTTTGATCTGTTTTTCCATTGACTTCCATTATTTAAAAAAAACAAAAAAAAACACAACACTGATCAAAACGGTAAAACGTAGTGTGAACCCAGCCTTATGGAGGTTAAGACAAGTTAGTACCGCTGGCCAGCGGACATAAGAATTTATACTTTGCAAGAGAATAGGCGGATAGCCTTTGGTGATTTTAAACAGTACGGCACAACTAATAACTTTTTAGAATTAGGTAGAGGAAAAAGTGTTAATTGAGACCCAATAGTATATATGACACTTTCTACCTAAAAGGTATCATTACTGTATAGTTTAATTCTCATGGAGAGAAATGGCACTGCATGGGGGCGGGGGTCATGATTTTCCCAATTAAAATAGGGTGTTTCACTGGACCCCAAGACAAACTACAGGATGTCCATACATCAAACAGTAAAAGAACTCGCTCCAATTACACAGCAAGAATAGACAGTTGTGTCATATTACATCATAGCGATGCAAAACCACAACATTTCAACATCCGAATTTAATGCAATAAACAGGTTTTTCTATAGTCGTGCTATGTATACAACTGGGGCCACATAGCAGCTACTTACAACCATTGGTAACGAATTTTCCAACATCATATACGAACAGTGTAAAGTGGCATGTTAGTGACTGACTGCGGCCTACAAAATATAGTGCGATCTATATTCTTTATTCCCTTCCTACTATACTGTAAGCCTAGAAAAGGATAGCTGTGATATTAAAGGGCTTTTCTTTGCCTTTAAAGGGAACTTGTCACCCGGCATTATAGCGCAGAGCCCGCCTGACCCCCCCCCCCCCCCCGGTGGAGCCCACAATCCTTACCCTTTCCTGCAAGTCCTGCTCCTGGACCCGGTCCCTGGACGGAGATATCTGCGCCGGAAGGGGAGCGTGCGCTGTATGCAAATTACTAGAGATGAGCCCGATGCTCATAGAGAATGACTGGAGCAATTATTCTCTATGGGCATCGGACTGATCTCTGCAGCCATATCTCCGTCCCTGGACCGGGTCCAGGAGTGGGACTTGAAGGAAAGGGTAAGTATCCGGGGCTCCGCCGGGGGGTTGGGCGGGCTCTGCGCCGTAATGCCGAGTGACAGGTTCCCTTTAAGATGTAACATTTAGAAAAAAAATTTCACACTTGAAAAGTTGACCAGATACCGAGACTCCTATCACTTGTTAGAATTAATGGAAAGTTGTGCTCTGCTGAGTGCAATTTCTTTCCGTCATCTCCTCGCATGCTGAATATGGGCTCATCTATTTTCTATGGAGCTGTCTTTAATGACAGGAAGAACAGTTCTAGCAATCGATGTAGGGGTCAGCACCTAGGTCCCCACTTAGCAAAACTTTTCTGAAGTCTTCAAAAGTTTTTGAAATGACATTAAGCAATAAAAGTTCCTAACGAACGACAGCATAAACTGAAAATGTATAGGAGAACTGTAAAACACACATAATATAAATAATATATATATATATTATCATAAACACCACTGCTTTTGGAGCAGAGCTGTGGTCAGTAACCCTAGATCCTACTAATGTACTTAATGAGATAGGAATACTCATACATATATACACACACACACACACATAGTGGAGCCTTGTATTAAAGAGCATTATTCGTTCCAGGACGGCGCTTGTAATCCAAATCCACTCTTGAACCAAAACAAATTTTTCCATAAGAAATTACTGATAAAAGACAATTGGTTCCACATCCCAAAAATAATGATTATTCTGAAAATCACGTAAAACAGATCAAACATTCAGAAACAGCAGAATATGTGATATTATAAGTTACTGTACAGTAATGGAGAGGATGGGAAACACAAGGACTGACAGACTGCAGGAAGCATGGAGGAATGAGCAGGGCAGATGTGGGCACATACATGCAGCACTCTGTCCGGGGAGAGAGGGTTTACAGCTATGGAGAGATTACCTCCACAGTCCTGTCCCCTGATGTAAGCCCCAGTCTGAAGTGAATCTGCTATGATTTGGAAGGTGAGGGAGACTTCCTGGGTCAGAGTACAGGGCTGTAGACCCAGCTATGCAGACCATGCCCCTCCCCCACCCAGTACAGGGAGCTCTTAAACCAAAGCAATGCTCTCGAACTAAGTCACAATTTTGAAAAACTTTGGGCTCTTAAACCAAAACGCTCTTACTTTGATTCTGATGGAATCAACTTAAGTGTCCAATGTCTATGAAGTCATGTGTGAGACCTGAATAGCTCCAGCCATAGCACGCACGGTTCTGACCATGGTGTCCGTTAATCATTGTGAATCCGTTGCGCTGCAGTCGGTATACACCGGCTTCATGAACCACACACTCCTATAGTCATCTCGGCACAGCCACAAAAAAAAAAAAAAAAAAAGAAGCTGAGTGCACAAGGAAACCAATAAGTCTAGCGCCCCGCCAGTACAAACAAATCTAGAGATTTACTCAGAAAAAGATAAAAGCCACAGAGATTTCTAAGTTTAGTATCTTCACAGTTCTGGAACAATACTAGATTTCATGATTTGGCATTTCTTATGTGATGTATACCGTACTTGCCTCCTGTTGTAGAATCTACTATGTAATGGATAAAAACAACATATGAAAGTTATAGGACTGGTATAAATGGACCTTAGAGAAGGTACCCAAGTAGAGGAGAGAATAGGAGTAGTAGTAGCTGCAGTCTGCTTGCCACAGGCCCAATGGGAAAGGGCAGCACCTCTGGCAATTAACATAGGAACAGATTCTATGACAACAGATGGGATAAAGGATATACAGGGTCAACTGCAGATATTTAAAAAGTATAAAAAAAAATAATATGTTAGTGGGCAGTTTTCCTTTAGTTACCAGCAATGTGAAAGACTGAGAGATGGAAAGGATCTACCAATGTGAAAGCACAGTCTCAGCTTAAAAAAAAAAAAAATATATTATATATATATATATATATATATATATATATATATATATATATGAGACTTGACGTAATAGATCAGCTTACACCTTTACATCTTACAAGAGGCAAAACCACATCAAAAGCCATACCCAGTTTTCGTAGGGTAGTGGCAACTGTAACAGCTGCAAATCTGTAACATTAAAAAAAAGAAGTTGGTGATGTGACCAGATATGACAACTGGTGTGAATTTATTACCACAAAGGGGAACTCCAGGCAGAGGTTAATAAAAATGAAACTACTGCAGAAGCATATAGAATTACTTACCTGTCTATCCCAGTTTTGAAACTACCAAAAATTCGTTTGGGGGGGGGGGGGGTTGTTCTGTATTGTGTTTCTGTCCGTCCTGGTCGAGCAGTACCCAGAATGCAATGCTTTCCCTCAGCTTATTACAGTCCTCCACCCATCACAATCAGTAAAATTAGGGTAGCAGCTGCTTCTAGCCGTTCAGAGATGGTGAATCACTCAGGGGATTGGGGGATCCAGCCAAGCCTCCTGTGAGATCACGCCCTGCCCCCTGTCTGCATCATCAGCCTGTGCTCAGCAAACACACACAATGTGAGACAGAGGCATGGAAGATTTTTCTCCTAAGGTGGGAAAGCAGTGGGAGCAGGAGACAATGTGAATTGGCACAGGCCCCATTTTACTTTACTTCCTGGATTTCTATCAGGTACCAGTGTGGCAGAACCGAACAGATATGGTAATATATAGATGTGTCTATATAATGTAAATTCTTAATGTACTTTTAATAGAAAACAAGTTTTTCTTACTCGGAGTTCCCCTTTTTTTTCTCACTGGAATAATAATAAATAAATAATAATAATAATAATAATTAAAAATAATAATTAAAAATAATAATTATTATAATAAATAATAATAAGATATATCATTTCTACAGCACCATTTTAGTCCACAGGTTGTATCAAGTACTGCAGCTTTTTTCCTAATAGAAACTTACACTGGATTAGTAAAAACAGCTGCTTTCTGCCAGCTTGTGTGTGGTATTATAAGTCTGATTCGTTCACTTCAATGCAACCAAGCTGTGATACCAGACAGTGTGAAAACAAGACATTGAACGGAGTGATGGTCAAGTACGGACGCTGCTCCTCCATTCTGATCTTTATAGGACTGAAAAAAATAGCTGACCGATCTACTCTGCGGTCACATAGAGACTGAACTAAGTGGCGGCATACATTCTTATCTACGACTTCTTAATCTTGTGATGGGTGGGGGTCCCAGCACTCGGATATCCAGAGATACTTATGAGCTGCCCTGCGAATCGGTGATATACACTGTTGGGTCAACCATTTTACAAGGGCTGTACCAGGCAGTTATCTACCTGCCTATATAGAAGCATTAGGGAGAGAAGGAAGTAGATAACTTAAAGTGACTGTACCACCAGGCCGAGACAGAAGCACTGGAGGCGGGCCGACCCACCCTTAGTGGGAGGAAGCCCTAGTCCCTCTATAATAGGGTTCCATTGATTCTAATAGAGTCACGTCATGGAGGGGCTGGAGTTTCTTCTTACTAAAGACCCTATTCCACCAGACGATTATCGTTCAGATTATCGTTAAATCGTTCGGTTAAAATGCAGTTAACGATTAACGACCGAACGAGAAATCGTTGATCGCTTTATAAGACCTGGACCTATTTTTATTGTTGCTCATTCGCAAATCGTTCGCATTGAATAAGACATCGTTCGGTCGTTCGCAATAGATACGAACGCAATAGCGAATAAATAGCGAAGAAAAACGATCTCAATTCTGATCATAAGTAACGATTATCATTCCATGGAAATGAGTGAACGGTTTCCGGTCTTTCGCAATAGCGGTCGTTTGAGATTGTTAATCGTTAATGATTATGCAAACGATAATCGTCCGGTGGAATAGGGCCCTAAGGGTGGGTCGGCCCGCCTCCAGTGCTTCAGCCTGGGTCTGGTAGTACAGCCACTTTAACAGATCCAAAGTCAACCCCTACAAGATACTGTTCACACATGCCTACATCCATAAGAGACAAATAATAGCCAAAAGACTAGATAAAGTTAAAAAACAACACATATAGGACCTTGTAACAGGATAAACCAGAAGTCTATGTAGATTAAGAAGATAACCAGGTTCGATTAAATGTGGCAATATCTGGTGCTGGACCCAAGGTGCCAACAATGCCATTGGGATAGACTATAAAGTCTCCCCACTACATAACAGATCATATTATCTATACAGTATATACTGGAAAACTCGAATCTGTGACACAGCCATAAGATGGAGCATTAGCTAAATATAGGACTTCTCATCCAAGGGGGGAAAAAATTCAGCGCTGAGAAATCATTCTACCAGATAGGAAGGGTTAAATGAGTGAGGCTTTTAATAGGGATCAGATAATGATATTGCTGTAAAATCCAACATGACGGATCACAACAGACAGGAGCTTATTATCTCATTTAGTAGAATTTTGACATTTTCATCAGGGAACGTGAATCAGTATAACTCCGAAACACAAATCGAAAAGATATAATACATATGAAATACATTTAAAAAGTTGTAAGTCAAATACGAATTTCCATTACTGGAAGGTCGCATGTGACGCATTTACTGAGGAAAATCCACAGCAGAAGAAACATGGGTGAACATTTAAAAAAAAAAAAAAAAATCTACAGAAAAGTGTGGAAGTGACCAGTGAAAAGCAAAGAAATTAGTTAAAAAGCTCTGATCGGCATGGTATATAGATATGGAGTGGTATATATATATATATATATATATATATATATATATATCTGAGGGATAAAGCATATCCATGCAGGCCTACTCTCTGCTTTCATCCTGTAAGTGTGTGCAGGATGGGAAAGTGACAGGCGAGTGATCTATATGAGGATGGCGGCAGCAGATTGACAGCTCCACTCTTCCCGTGCACTCACGCTGACCCGTATACTGCAATAATGGTTCTCAAGAGACTAAAAACCACTGCCTTCCATGTGTGTATTCACTATACACCAGCGCTCCCCATCCTGCGGCTTTCCAGCTGTTCCAAAAGTTCAACTCCCATCATGCCCTAACAGTCATTGGACAACCATGGGAGTCGCGGTTTTGCACAGTCCATCTACACCAGGGATGGGGAGCCTATGGTCAGACATAGGCTCCCCATCTGGACAGATTCTTTGGCATGATGGGAACTGTAGTTTTGCAATAGCTGTAGGGCTGGAGGTTCCTGATCCCTGGTCTACACTGAGGGTGGGTTCACAAGGTGGCTTGTACCTGTTGACAGCCATACGCCTCTCCACCCGTGCCATAGACACCATTCTATGCACAGGCGTATTCTGCCCAAAGAATTGACATGTCAATTCTTTTGGTGGATAGCGGAATCAGGCCGCCCATAGTATGGAGTCTATGGAGCCAGCGGAAAGACGCGTGGCCGTGAACGGGTACGAGCTATGGAATCCGTCGGAAATTCTCAGCTCGGGTTCCGTAGTGTGAACCCACCCTTACAGGTTATTCAAAATTCTCCTTTAAGTTATAGCAAGACTGTTGCCAACACTGGTGGAGTTCTTAGTAAGCCCGGTTCACATCACGCTTATGGTCTCTGAACACATCAGAATACCTTTAATAAATTATTAAAACTTTGGCTTGTCCATGGTATAGCCATAGCCTTTGGGATACTGAATGTAGTCTGCTAGTCCTAGTACGGTCACACAATGGAGGTCCCAGTGTACTTCTACAAGTCTACATGATATGTCAGCAAATAACGTAGGGTGGAAACCCCATGAAGTGTTAGGGGCCATTATAGACGTGAAGTTCTCCACAATCTGAACACTAAAGATAAGGGAGACAACAGGAAGGCAGACATTCCCGTCCACATTATACTTCCTGCCAGTCGTCTATCATTCCAGCATGGCAGGAGCCCTTGAAATGTCCAAAACGTCAGACAACACGAGACAATTGCTATAGATGGGAAGAATGGTGGAACCGCATCATTGGACAAACTCTTTAAGGCAGTTTTCACATTAAAGAGGTTGTCCATTTTATTTCTTTCAAATCAACTGGTGTCAGAAAGTTATATAGATTTGTAATTTACTTCTATTAAAACATCTCAAGTCTTCCCATACTTATTAGCTGCTGTATGTCCTGCAGGAAGTGTTGTTTTATTTTGAGTCTGACACAGCGCTCTCTGCTGACATCTCTGGCCGAGACAAGAACTGTCCAGAGCAGGAGAGGTTTTCTATGGGGATTCATTGAAAACCGAGACAGAGTTCCTGTCTCGGCCAGAGATGGCAGCAGAGAGCACTGTGTCAGACTGAAAATAAAATAACATTTCCCGCAGGACATACAGCGGCAGATAAGTATGGGCATACTTGAGAATTTTTAATAGAAGTAAATTACAATTCTATATAACTTTCTAACACCAGTTGATTTGAAAGAAAAAGATTTTTGCTGGATAACCCCTTTAAGGAATATGGACACAAGTACTGGCCCAACCCACAGGTTTGATGACCCTGCGGACCATCAGCCAGCCAAGCTGGGACGTGCAGCAACAATACAGACACAAAATCCCATCTATATTATATCACTGTGAAATCGACTGTCTACAGCATGGGTCTCCAAACTGCGGCCCTCCAGCTGTTGCAAAACCACAATTTCCATCATGCCCAAACAGCTAAAGCTTTTGATTTGGCTGTCCAGGCATGAAGGGAAATGTAGTATTGCAACAGCTGGAGGGCCGCAGTTTGGAGACCCATGGTCAACAGGACCCAGACTCTTCCTTTAGCCCCCATTCAACAAGAAAAGGCAAACAGAGGGCATATCCAGGGAGACACTACATGCAGTGGTGTAAATAAGTGTGTAAGGTTCTACCCGCTGTAGTCTATGGGAGGTACCATGTACATGGTGTTTCAGAATGTTTTCTTGCACGGTGTTGTTGGATTAACCCATTAGAGTGGTGGCAAGGTGATTCACTCACTGCCATTACTGAGCCCCTGAAAGTCCTCAACAACTATTTCTCATACTTTCCTTTTCCAGGGCAAGACCAGACCAGGGTTGTTTCCAAGCAGTACTCATATCTGGTCTTCCCGCCCCTTAGTTGTCTGGCTATTGGGAGCATAGGGCCTACTCCTTACTGCTAGGCCATGAGCTAGTGGAAAGTGTTCAGAAAACCGTGCACTGTGCTGGGGGATGATTTGCAATACAGTACTATAGAGGGAAAAGGGGTTACTGATGCACTGGCTCTGAAAGGTGCTATGTAAAGGAAAGCGACAGCAGCAAGTGTGTGTGTGTGTGTGTGTGGGGGGGGGGGTTACACTAAGCACTGAAAGGGGTTATCCAGTGCTACAAAAACATGGCCACTTTCTTTCAGAGACAACACGTCTCGTCTCCAGTTCAGGTGCGGTTTGCAATTAACCTCCATTCACTTCAACAGAACTGAGCAGCAAAACCCCTCCCAAGCTGGAGACAAAAGTGGTGCTGTCTCTGAAAGAAAGTGGCCATGTTTTTGTAGCGCTGGATAACCCCTTGAACTACTTATGATGACAATGACAAGTGGTAGGGAGAGAGGATTACATTCAGGAGGCAGCACTGTGTACATTTACTAATAGAATTGCTGGTATTCACAAAAAGAAGGAGCCTGGATTTATATTTCAGGTGCAATGTGAATGTAGGTAAACCAATGCTGTGTTTACACAGAACCATTATCGTGCCAATTTGCACGATAGCGATCGAATTCAACGATAATCATAAGTGTAAACGCAGCGAACGATCAAGCGACGAGCGAGAAATCGATCATTTTCATCTTTGAACATGTTCTCAAATCGTCGTTGGTCGTTCGCAAAAAACTCGCAGATCGTTCCGTGTAAACAGTCGTTCACCAATTTAACCCATGTGCGAGATAGGCTTAAGCGATCGCAAAGCGATTTTTCCGTACGATGTATCGCTCCCTCTAAATGCTGATCGTTATAAAAAAAAAAAAATTGTTACTTCAAAATCGTTAATTGTACAATCGGGCGAATTATCGTTCAGTGTTAACCCAGCATTAGGGTGCCTTTACAGAGAGAGATTTTTGAAGCCAAAGCCAGGAACAGACTATAAACAGGTAATAAAGGAAAGACTGAGATTTCTCCTCTTTTAAAACCCATTCCTGGCTTTGGCTTAAAAAAACCTGTCAGATAAATCTCACCATACTGGCAGACTGTAGGAACACAGCCCTGACTCTCACGAACTGTTGAAACAACAGTGAACCTACCAACCAAGATAAAGGATAACAACCAGCAGGTAGGTATAAAACATTCCCCACCCATTCCTGTAGCTATACAATGCCTGTATACATATAGGTGTATATAAAAATTCTACCTCTCAAGTCAGAAAACATCCTATATAATAAAAGCCTTGCAGACTTAGAAGCCCTTTAAGAACAACTGGTTCAAGATCACTAAACACCCCAAACAGACACAGGGCATTTCCTTGTCTCCGCTCCGCAGCCAAGACCAGCTTAGCTCTGCAATTAGATTTCCAAGTTGCAGCACAGCTGCCAAATATTTACCCTGGCATGAGCTTACACACTTCCAACTATCTGAAGAATATTCAGCCACGGACAGACGGGGATTTTGCACTCACGTCTGCAGATCTAACCAACTTTACAGACCACGCTTACGCACAATGAAAAAGCCCGGGCACCACACAGCTGAATGTTCCCCCGGCATTCCCAAAAGTCATAAAAACTAGACGACAAAGAAATCCACCAGCTGACTGGGAGATGTATCAATGTAACACCTAACCAAGTGTGTATCCAATGTATCCAATTCTTTGCTCTCCATATCAGCAGAACAGACCTCTCCCTTTGCTACAATGTATCAGCTCAAAGTCCAGCCAGAGACAGAATACTACTGGGGAAAACCATCAACCACAAAGTATTTGGTCTTTCAGTCTCTGGATTTAAAGGGGGCGTCCAGAAGTTTAAAAGTTAATTTGCTTTATATATTAACACTGATTTTTTTTTTTACCATGAACTTGAACATGAATGTGCCAACAGAATATGCATGATGTCTGTAAATATCCCCCCCCCCCCCCCAAGATGAATGGGAAAGTCACAGAAGATCCTGCAACAAATCTGCCATGTGTGAACATATCCTAACAATTAGTTGCAGGACCCAATCTCACTGGCATATGCCGCAAGCTGTGCAGCTCCAGTTTGTCACATGTCACATTTCCCAGACTGCAATGCATCTGCAATTGGGAACTGCACCCACCTGATACCTTAGGTCTCTACATAGGGTGTGGGCATGAGCGCATCCCTGTGTCTGTATTACTACCTCAAAGCTTGGCCCGATTGGATTTTTTTTTTTTTTTAAGTAGTATCCCTATCTCATTAGTTACATTAGTAGGATCTGGCTTACTGACCACAGCTCTGCTCTAAAAGCAATGGTTTGCATGAAAAATATATAAATATAAAAAAAAAAAATATATATATATATAATATATATATATATATATATATATATATATATATATATATATATATATATATATATATATATATATATATATCTATATCACACCCTACATTATAGCATTATAGCTATATATACATACACACACACACACACACACTAGTCAGACCATTGCTTTTAGAGTAACCTACACAACGAGCTGTCAAACATTATGGGGGGAGAGGAGAAAACACATATCAGGAGAATTATTTCTGTGTTAGCTGAGATGAGGATACCCTTTAAAAAATCTTTACATTGGAATCTACAGCCCAGAAAATAGCCTTCTTATGTATACTATCAATATATAACAGGGGCAGTCTCCTGGTCTCTATGCTGTTCCTATAATGTAGATGTGCGTGTGCGTTCCTTCCATGTGAGAACACATCAGATGTAAAGTGTTTTTATAATCATTTGGCCAGGGGTGCACTATTCATCTACTATATAAAAAAAGGCCATGTTCAGAGATGTCAAACAGATGCAGAACAACAAGAATTCACCTTTAAAGTAAAGAATTTCTATTCTATGGTAAACAAAGCTTTTTTTTTTTCTTCTCATTGCAAGACGACCACCTTAAAGTGGCGCTGTCATTCAGGAAAGTGTCATATAGACATGTGAAATGCTTTGATCAGTAGAGTCTGGATGCAGAGACCCTCAATATTCTCCAGAACAAACTAAGAGAAGCCTTCGGATAAGCACTTCTCTCCGTGTCTCTCTTAAGGCCAGAGATGGGGAACCTCCGGCCCTCCAGCTGTTGCAAAACTACAATTCCCATCATGCCTGGAGTGACTTCTATGGTCAGGAGGGGGGTATACTGGCAAGGGATGGTCCGAACCTGCCAAGGTTCGGGTTCGTACGAACCCGGACTCTCGGCAATGATAGATATAGATAGATAGAACACTTCTCTCACTCTATCGCTCATTGCTACACAAGACAGGCTCCATAGACTTTCCATAGAATCCGTCTCCTGTAGCAACAAGTGAACCAAGGAGAGAAGCTTTTACCCAGGTGCTTCTCCCACCTCGTTATAGTAAGCACCCAAACCTCAACCAATCAAAAGTTTTTAAGGGTACAAACCCACACACCGTATACGCAGCAGATCTGCAGCAGATTTGATGCTGTGTTCAGTTATTTAGATCTTATCTGCTGCGTATTTGCTGCGTATCTGCTGCGTATCGCAGCACTAAATACGCTGCGTATACGGTGTGTGGGTTTATACCCTTAAAGTGACAGTGACACCTTATTATAAGACTAGAATCGCACAGCATTTCTTTGTCCAATCCGGCTCTTACTGTGTCCAACGTGCAAAGTTTACACCAGCTCCATTTTTTTTTTCTACTTCTGTTCCAATAACGGAACAGATTATTTATGTGAACCAAGGGCAAAAATGTTTTTTCTTTTTTTTTTTTTTCTTTTACAACTACTATGAGTTTCCAGAAGTTATTCAACGTTTAAAAGCAAAGTTATGGAAGATGCCACAAGTGCCTAGTGATAGAAAAGAGGAGACAGAAGGGACGGGAACAAAGATAAGGAAGCCTGGAAAAACGCAAGACGTCTCACAGATAGGAGCGAGAGACAGGCGACATGGAAGAGACGGCAGACTGGTGGCAATGATGCAACACAACGATGGAGGGAAAGTGATGGAGACGTGTAAAGAAGTGTCAGATGTAAGATAGAAGAGCTAGTACCAATGGAGGAGACTGGAGAAGAGCCGGCTACTCAGTCCATGATCTCCTACAATAGGAACTTAAACACAGATACCTAACTGGAGCAAGAAAAATTTCTCAATACAGTAATCAATACAAAGACCGATGTCTTCTTATATGTTGAAAAACTACAACTCCCATCATGAACTGCCGGAGAGCTACAGGTGGGGGCATCCATGCCATACAGTCAAGTTGGCGACAAACGTCTTGACACCTGTCGTTGAGAGTCGTAGTCTTGCGGATGGGCAGGTCAGGGGTCACTGCCATCCAGTAAAGTCAGTAACAAAAAGTCTAGACGTTCATCTGACGTTCCGATTCTCATTGGTTATTTAGGCGTCAGCCCTTACAACGTCAGGTCTACAAACCGATGACGTCCCTATATACATATATAGTGATCATACCTATATACAACATAGGTATTACGGCGGTATGGAAGAACTATATGGAGTTTGACACTGTTAGACTTTGTATGGGGGTGTCATAGACTTGTATGGGGGCGTCATAGACTTGTATGGGGGTGTCATAGACTTGCATCGGGGTGTCATAGACGTGCATCGGGGTGTCATAGACTTGTATGGGGGTGTCATAGACTTGTATGGGGGTGTCAAACATGTATAGGGGTGTCATAGACTTGTATGGGGCTGGAGGCTGCCTGCTATGAATGAAGCCCTAGAGAAGAGCACTGCACATCCGCACACACAACACTCCGGCTCCTATTACAGGCTCAGTCCATGCACGGTGCTCACCTGCGGGACGTCATGGCAGCCGCCTGCCTGGCCTGCCCAGTGATCGCTGTCTCCTGTCCCCGCTGTCCTCCCGGCCGCACGGCTCTCCGCACTGGGCTCTCCGTCCGCCGGGCTCGGCAATTTCATACAGATCCGGTCACCCCCAGCCAGCTCCTGTAACTCCGTGCGTCCATGGCCCCTCCCACCGGCACGCCCACCATGACCATAGAGCCGCCGCACAGCCCCGCCCATTCATACAATATTTCCCCCCTCCGACACGCCCCCCACACTGAGACACATACTCGTTGTCCAATCACGTAGCGCGATGGGCGGTACTTTTGAAATTCTAAGCTATGATTGGATGCTTGAATGACGCACGTCAGGTCTGGGGCGTGGTCGTGGTCGGGAAGGCGTGGTGGCGGTGGTGAACACGGGTGGCTTCAGTCTCGTCCACCTGGGCTCTCTGACGTCGTGACGATTTCATAATCTCCGTGGGAATGAGATTGTTAGGTGGCAGCTCGTTTTTACTCATATTTCCTGTGCCGAATCGCATGGGTTTACAGCCACTGCACTCTCGTGGTGCGACTTTTATGCGACTTTTGTTGTGTTATCCATGATGGGGGACTGTGGCTTCACACATCCCACAATGTCCCCTGAGTTCTGTGAGGTGTTGTGTTTACAACTGCAACAAAGTTACACTTATTGGGATCCTTAAAGGGATTCTGTCACCAGGAAAATGCAGTCCAATCTGCAGATGCTTAGTGTTAAAGGTAACCTGCCATCCCTGGACGGCCCCCCAAACCCACCCTACCCCTGGATACGCCCCCCCCCCCCATACTTACCCCCCCCCCCCCTGCCGGTCTTGCTACGGAGATGAGCAGAGATGAATTCGATGTCCATATAAAATCACTGCTCCAATGATTTCCTATGGACGTCCAGCTCCGCTTATTTGCATATCGAACACCCCGATGAGCGGGCGGCCATATCTCTGCGGCAAGACTGACAGGGGGGGTAAGTATGGGGGGAGGGGAAGTGTCCTAGGGTAAGGGGGTTGGGGGGGGGGTGCAGAGGTGACAGATTCCCTTTAAGTAGGGGTTCCCAAGCTCATGAAGTGCTGAGGGCTGTAATGTCTCCTTGCTCCCCCTCTCATCCCAGGGGGAGCCATCTATAGGGGGGGATACAGGGGGGAGCCATCTATAGGGGGGGATACAGGGGGGAGCCATCTATATGAGGGGGGGGGGGATACAGGGGGGAGCCATCTATAAGGGGGGATACAGGTGGGAGTCATCTATATGAGGGGGGGGGATACAGGGGGGAGCCATCTATAGGGGGATACAGGGGGGAGCCATCTATAAGGGGGTAATACAGGGGGAGCCATCTATACGGGGGGATACAGGGGGAGCCATCTATAAGGGGGGGATACGGGGGAGCCATCTATAGGGGGGGATACAGGGGGGAGCCATCTATGGGGGGATACAGGGGGGAGCCATCTATAAGGGGGGAATACGGGGGAGCCATCTATAGGGGGGGATACAGGGGGGAGCCATCTATAAGGGGGGGATACAGGGGGGAGCCATCTATAAGGGGGTAATACAGGGGGAGCCATCTATACGGGGGGATACAGGGGGAGCCATCTATAAGGGGGGGATACAGGGGGAGCCATCTATAAGGGGGTAATACAGGGGGAGCTATCTATAAGGGGCCAATACAGATGTGCAGTGTGTAGAGAGATGAGGATGGTGACAGAGTGTGGAGCCTAATATGTCTGTCTGGCAGATTCTGTGGATTCGTGGCTCGGAGAAGTTCTCATAACGGCACAGGGCAAATGGAAAAGAAGATGAAAAGGGAAGAACTCTGATCAGAGAAGACGTCCCATGTCAGTCACTTGATGTATCTGCACTGTAATGTATATGGTGTACAGAACCTGTGTAGAGCTGGGTACCTCTATATGACTGGATGAGGTGATAGTGATCTGTGTACAGTGGATTAGTCAGTAGCAGCGGTGGTGTTAGTCAGTATGCGGTGGTAATATTTGTTGCTTGTTATCTGGCATATATATAGAGAAGGGCAAAACAACATGTCTCATATAGACAGAGGAGCAACAACATGACTATTATATTATATATGAACCATGTTGTTTCCCTGTATTCTGTATACAGGGAAACAACATGGTTCATATATAATATAATAGTCATGTTGTTGCCCCTCTGTATATATGAGACATGTTGTTTTGCCCTTCTCTATATATAAGCCATGTTGTTTCCCTGTATATTGTATTACACAGTATACATACAGGGAGACAGCATGGTTCTCATATATAATAGTCATGTTGTTGCCCCTCTGTATATATGAGACATGTTGCACTGGTGTGACAATAAACCCTGCAGATTGCTGTTGGAAGTGCTGTCTCCATTGCGTTTTTTGGATACTTTGAAGCCAACCTGGTCTGGTTTGGTGAGGCATGCACGCACGGTTATTTTTTGTTTTTGCGCTGCTGAGAGACTGTGTTGTGAATTAAAGTTTATGTTAACAATAATTTGTATTTTTTATTGTACGTAATTGTACTGGCTAGGGGCGGGGTTGCAAAGATGGGGTGTTTTGATGGCGGCGGCCGCGGGGGGTGGGGCACAATTCGCACCTCTGCCCAGGGGCCCATAATGCTGTTAAGATGGCCCTGTAGGGAGTAAGTGTATTAGTGAGTGAGTGAAGCCGCGGTGTCAGATATTTAAGAAGAGTAATTATGGGTACTTTTCCATATCTTATTGCATATGCAGCTGACAATTTAAAGTGTCACTTTCCGCATAACTTTCAAAATCGAAATCAACAGTAGATGTGATATAAAGCAAGTTTGCAATTTACATTCATTATGTTATCATGCTGTAAAACAAAGCTGTACTTACCAGAAATCCAGGTCCAGTCTCCTGCAGGCAGATTTTTTGACTTGTGCTGGTTGAAAAAAAACAGACTAAACACATGAATTCCGGCCAGTACAGAGAGTCACGCGACTCCATCAATCACATGACTGCCTTGTCTCTGTGAGCGCTCAGATGGCCTGAGATACAATGGATTCCTGTTTTCTGTGTTCTGTTTTTTGAGAAAAAAAGTCAGAAAACAGGAAGTGCCGTGTTTTCTACGATAACAAAAAAATTTTTTAATATAAATTGCAAACTTGCTTTATATTGCATCTACTGTGGATTTAGATTTTGAAAGTTGCAACAACAGGGACACTTTAAAGGAAAAGTCTGGCCGTTTTTTAAAATCTGGCAGCCGGCAGGGGGGAATTTGATCAGGAGTGTGAACTTACCTCTCCTGATGCCTGCGGTGAGCGTCAGGGCCCCATGCAAGAGGGCATTTGCCTCCCGAGTTGTGATGACGGTGAAGGCCTGTCCCGGCTGATGGACTGGCATTGCAGCTCAGTTATATCATTTTCAATTGAAATGAGCTACAGTACCAAAGCTACATCTCCCAGCATTCCCTGATTGTGGCGCCCTATTGAGCCTATACTGTAAATCTGTAGAATATTACCGCTATCTCGTGCTGCCTGTCTGCAGGATGAGGAGAGATGTTTTATTTCTGCTCCTAAAGGTTCTGATTTCCTATATTAAATCCTAGGGCTGTACAGTGTGCAATTCATCACATGAATAGGGAAAGTCTATATTCCCTGGAGGCAGACAACAACGATTCGGATTAAATGACAGGAAGCACGGGGCGTGAAAATATGAGGAACTGATATAGAAAGTATGTCGGTAAATAACAAAATTTTTTAAAAAAAGAGCGTACTTACCTAGCCCTGATCCCCTGCAGCTCCAGTCATTTGATCTCTCCTCTTTCTGCTTATTTGGGAGCAGTACCAGTCAGCTCAGCAGATCACTGCCCTATGGCACCACCTGTAACCAGTCTCTGCTCACTATACCATTCCCATCTATCTGTTAGCACACTGTTTATGGGGAACTGTGTCAATTGCTTTGCTTTAGTTCCCATCATTACTATTACAGTGGTCACAGATTGTAGATAAAATACACATAAAAGCCATTTCACATGTGAGATATCAGTGAAGCGCGGCTACACAAGACATGGCCATTGGCTTTATAGCTCAGTGCTAATCCCTGCTGCTAAATAAACCTTTACCGGAGGTTGTAGGGTGTTGTATTTAACACTGAGAATTATGCTAGGTAGATGCCTCATCATCTCCGACTACTAAGGAGATATGACCAGTATGAGTATATTGTCTCCAATTTAGACAGGAACAGATCTAGTACCATCAACATCATAAACTTTGTCAGGTTTTTATCATGTGTACTCTGGAGGGAGTACGTGTGGTAAGTCCTGGCATTCGCAGGTTGCTATCACACTTTCCTGTTTTGGTCTGAATTTCAGCCACAGCACCATGCAAACTGCATAGTGTGAACAGAACCGTTGGAGTGCTGGCCATTTTTTGCATTTTATGTAATCAAGCATGTCATAAATTACTGATCACAGTGGGCCTTATTGCTAATATTTGCTGTTACCAGGAGATATAGACGGGGAGAGCGGCACTCCCCAACCGCTCGCTAATTCCAACAATGTAGCCATATAGACTTGCATTGTCGGAATAAGCCGTTATGGAGATATGACCAGGCAGTGGATGGCGTGCTGTGCTCTCTCCCCGGCTTTATCTTGTGATCACAGCAAGTTTTAGTGTAATGTCCCACTACTTGGTTTTCTTGATCTTCACACACGTCTTTCTGTCAGGTGTCACAGCTAGGTTATGTAGCTGCTGTACACTACTCCAACCACTAGGTGTCTCACTCCACCTTGTGCACAGCTGCAGTTATGTAGGAAGGTTTAGACTGTCACACACACTGACACTCAGCTCTTCCTTCCTGAGTTTAGTTAGACGTGAGTTAGACAAGGAAGAGTAAACACCCGTTTTTAGTGCTAGAGACTACAGCAGTCATGCACTGCTGAACCTAACCCTGGGGTAACCAGAGTTACAGGAGTAACCCCCTTGCCTATGCCTAGGATTCCCTTATTTCAGCACAGTCACCCTCTTGAGAAGAGAGAAGGCTGATCCGCAGTAGAGCACAGATGCAAGTTAACCGCTCTCTACTGACTATGCTCAACTATGTAAGAAGGATTCTACTAGTTAGCTTCACCCAGAGACAGAGGCCTGGTGCTACCTATCAGAGTGGTCTTCAGGATTTCACTTCACACACATCCTGACACTAATTAGGCAAGGGCCTCCTATCCGGCTCCTATCTCCTGCAACAGTTTTTCCTTACTTTACTCTACCTCGAGCTGCTTTTATTGTTGTTACTACTGTTTTATTGCACTTTTACCTTTTGTACTGCAAGCATTGTTTAAGGTGGTCATCTCGGTCGTCACACCCTGCACCTCACATTAGTCCTACCAAAGGTCTGGTTGCCCGTGTGTCTGAGGGTCGACGTTACCCCTCCTGGCCACCGTGACAAGTAGCCCTAAAACACCGGAGCCCACCGGCTGGTTCAATACCAGTAACCAGCGCCCCAGGCCACAGCATTAGCAATGAGCAATGAGACCTGCTGTGATCAGTAACTTTTGACATGCCAGATGACATGTCAAAATTATTCTTGATGACTCTACGAGAAACAACTAACATCCCACCGTCACAGTCCCTGATATAATAACAGTGTCCTTATATTGAGTCTTCAAGTGTTTGTGGGGGCACCAGCAGCACTGACATCAAAAAGCATAGTACAACAGGACGAGCTAATCCCTGTGCTAATCCCTGCTGCTAAATAAACCTTTACCAGAGGTTGTGGGGTGTTGTATTTAACACTGAGAATTATGCTAGGTAGATGCCTCATCATCTCATCATCGCATAGTACAACAGAACCAGCTCCAGGAGAACAGCAACCCAAGGGGTGCGAGGAAGATAACAAAAGGTTACAAAGATACAGGTTCAGCAAGTGACCCGCGGCTCTATTGATTCCTATGGAGCAATGGAGAGAGCCGAGTATGCCGGAAAAGCGCTATGCTCATCTCTTTCTGTCGGCTCCATAGGAATGAATAGAGCCGCGGTTCACTTGCCGTACCCATGGGTCTATTCATAATAAAGAAGCCGGCGGCCTGATACTGAGATTGCCAGGGGGTACAGAGGTTGGATCTCCTACTTTGGATAGGGGGGAAGTTGTTTTTTCCTGGAATACCCCTTTAAGCTAAAAGTTTTGGCATTTAATTTTGGCATTAATTGGTTATCCTATATATTGGAACAAGGAAAATTATTATGTTGCAAAGGTTAACATGGCCTTCACGCAGTGTTCACACTCACTGTCAGGATCTATAGTGGATTTTGATAGACTACCACAGAAATCCTTAACTGAAAGATCAGCTGCAGATCCGCACACAAAGCTCTGAAGTTCAAAGACGCTAATCTGCAACTATTCAGCCTGGAATCCGAGGTAGGAACACGAGCCTGGGACACGCAAGAGACCTTTCCATGCTTGGCTGATGGAATTCAGAAGGATGCTGGGAACATGGCCTTAAAATAATATTTATTAGCTTTATACCAAATGCTATCTATTCTCATGACAAAGTCATCTAAATATTCATATGACTTGCTGGTTTTGCACCAGTCTGCAGTTGCACTTTTTTGTGCATTAAAATGTGAAAATGCATGCTTCTCTTTCTACTTGAAATGTGTTGAGTAAAGTGGGTATGGTTAAATGGAAAGAGGTGGAGCCACCAAGTTTCTGACAAATTGCTGATCTAAACTGCTTAAAAAGAACCTGTCATCACTTTTACACTGCCCGAACCAGGAGTTATCTGGGTTGTCCCCGGTAGCTTCTCCCCGCCCCACCAGCCTTGATTGATAGATCTCTCCCTGGGCTGGTAAGATGTGAAGAAGATACCGGGCACCACCCTAATGACTCCTGATTCGGGCAGCATAAAAGTCATGACAGGTTCTCTTTAAGGGTGCCTTCACACCTACCGGATCCACAGCGGATCTCACTTCTGCGGATTCGAAGCGAGAACCGCTGCGGATCCGGTATCAATTGACCCCTATGATAGCACATATTCGCAGCGGGATTAACATCCCGCTGTGAATATGTGCTTTAACTCCCTGGTGCCCGCAGCCCCGCCGTCGCATTTCCCATCCCCGGCGGCGGCACATCCCCCCCATCCCAGCCACATCCCCCCATCAGCCCACCCCCAGCCCGCATCCCGCCGCCGAGAGCATACATTACCTGCTCAGCGGCGCGGCTGCAGTGAGGCTCCCGGCTCCGGTCCCGCTCAGCTGATCTGCGGGCTGGGGGTGGGCTGATGGGGGGATGTGGCCGGGATGCGACGGGGATGCGACGGCGGGGATGCGGGCACCAGGGAGTTAAAGCACATATTCACAGCAGGATGTCAATCTCGCTGCGAATATGTGGTATCATAGGGGTGAATTGATACCGGATCTGCAGCGGTTCTCGCTTCGAATCCGCAGAAGTGAGATCCGCTGTGGATCCGGTAGGTGTGAAGGCACCCTAAAGGGGTTTCTCCATTTTCTTTTATTTGTGTAAAATACTTGTCTAGCTCGTATGTGTATTTTAATTATACAATTGGCTTTTACTGCCTGCCAATCGTGCTGCATTTTATATTTTGCAGGTAGGTCACATGGTGCTAAGACGTTAGGGGTTCATAAAGTTCCACCCTGTATACAGTAAGTCACACCAATGGTGCTCCATGTACAGGGCCCTCCCTTCTATTACCTCTACACTGAGCAAAGAAGCCCTGTATATGGAACGTAAGTGAAGACAGATTGGTGCAGGCTGCACTGAAGGGGCGCCACTAGCTTCAGGGTGGTACGATGGGGCTTATTATATATATCTGCTGTCACCTGTCCAGCCATCCTATTCCAGCAGCTATGGACTGCGCTGTCACTGCTGCCCAAGGCCACTCCTGCACCTCCACATAGCAGCTGTGCTCCGACCCTGTACTGACGACAGTAGTGACAGCATGGACTATAGCTGCAGGACGCTGGACAGATGACAGCTGGTACATATAGTGAGCCTGCTGTCATCTGCCTCGTGGTCCTGCTCCTGAACCTATAGACTGTCACCACTGCCTGGGGCCACTTCTAAGGGTAACAGCACCCAGGACCCCTTCACTGCAGCCTGCACGGTTCTGTCTTCCTTACTCAGTTTTGAGGTAAAAGAATCGGGCCCTGTACACGGGAGGCCATTGGTGTGACTTTCTGTGCACAGGGTGGGACTTTTTAAATAAACAAGCCAGGCATGGTCAGTGATGTCATAGCATCACATGATCGACCCTCAAAATGCAAAAAACAGCAAGATGACAAAAGAAGCCAATAACACATACTAAGGGCAGAAGACAGCAAGTATTTTACACAAATAAAAAATAGGAATCAGAAAACCCCTTTAACTAGTCACCTAGTTTGAGCTTTAAGTGCAGTACTTTTAGGGTCACATTACCTGACCAGAGATTACACTGTATTCTGCTACATTGGCGCTCACTTACTGAACCGTGCTGCCCTTTGCTTTGGTGTAAAAATATTAAAGAGATGTACTTACCTGTCCAGACTCCCCTGATGTTCTCCAGCCTTCTTCCTGTGTTCCCTGCTTACCGAAGCGCCTCAGGGACTTATGATCCCATTTCTGAAGTAACAGGCCCCTCTGCCAATCACTGTCCGAGACCTGACAATACCACATCCAGTGATTGGCTGAGCAGCCTGTAATTTCAAAGACAAGATTGGAAGTGCCGGAGGTGGAAGCAGGACACAAAGGGAGCCTGGACAGGTAAGTATAATCTTTATTTTTTCTTCTTTACCCTAGCATCAGCCATTGGTCGTGCATTGCTATTACATGTAGTGATGCGATGATTTTTCTACATGTTAAAAGACAACAATCAGCCAATGTGTTTTTTTTTTTTCTTGACTGCTTATTGTCTTTATAACACAAAGCGATAATCTGAAGAATCGTCCTGTTTCGACAGATTATCACTCCGTGTAATAGGAGCCTTAGACTGAAAGCAGTTGTTTGGGAAATGTTTGTGCGGAAATAAAAAGAGGATCAAGTACAAGACCTCCCTTTATATTTTCGCCATACCCTACCTCCTGACAGTCCCGTTTTTTCCATGGAAATAAGGATTAGTGATAGAAATGTTGTGTGGCGTTTTAGGTCATGTGACATGAAATGTAAGCTTTTATTGCTTGTGATGGTCATATTTCATACCAGAACTTCCCAAACATAAAAAGAAGGCAGAAGTAGCTTCCCGTGAACCTAGATACTGTATTATTAATGGATTGCCCTATGACGTAGTGAACGATAATGAATGATGACAGGTCAATTTTTAAATAAATATGAAGTTGCATTCGGTCCATGGATCTGTCATGTTTGGCCCATTAAGGTGCAACCTCTGTCAATTTCCTGCAGAACAGCAAGTTATGACAGAAAATCATTGGACTCTATAGAGATCCTCTGGCTTTCTGACAGACACAAATCTGCTTGCACAACACCAGAGCGTCAGCCTTGTGCTTTTAACAATTTCTGAATGTGTTACAGGGGAGTTCATTAGGACGTTGAAAATGCACCGCAGGCAGAATGGCCGTAATGATTAGATCCCGAGGTCAGAAAGTACAGCATGCAGCAAAGCGGCTACAACCTGATGTAAGCCTGCTGCCCAATGTATACAGGCTATTCTATGCAGGCAATCTATGTGCTGAACAGGGCCAGAGGCAATGGGCTCCATTCACTGTGCCTGACTGCTGAAGCTCAGTTCTTGTATAGTTGAATGGTAGGGGTGGTCCTCATTTTTGATTTTTAGCTATAACCAAAGTGGATACATGGAAAAGCTATAATAAAAACATTTGCGCCTTTTTTTGTGTTTTGCAGCCAGTCCTGGTGTGGGCTGAGAATACCAAATATGAGGATATAGTGTGCCCTCCCCGATACAGGAGTGTAAAGGCCAGACTCTCAAGAGAAGAGGGGTCCGCCCAGTGATCCAGGACACATCTTCCAGATCCCCAGGTGAGCATGGCTTTTAACTGTGTGTGCATCTTTAGGACAAATGAACAGTTAGAGTGCCAGAACATAGAGCCATCTGCTCCCCGTTCTGTCACCTGAGAGGAGACAGTCAGGGGCTGCAAACTGTGTGTGAGGTTAGTGGATTTTGTTTTCCTGATGGGGCCACATAGGTTGGCACATAGGTCTTATTTCTACAACATTTTTATTCAACTGTAACAGTATCGCGGTATTATCCAGTAACTGTGTGGAAGTAATGGTAGTGGTCATGGTGTGATGATATACAGTGGGGAAAAAAAGTATTTAGTCAGTCACCAATAGTGCAAGTTCTCCCACTTAAAAAGATGAGAGGCGTCTGTAATTTACACCATATGTAGACCTCAACTATGAGAGACAAAATGAGAAAACAAATCCCGAAAATCACATTGTCTGATTTTGTAAGAATTTATTTGCAAATTATGGTGGAAAATAAGTATTTGGTCACCTACAAACAATCAAGATTTCTGGCTCTCACAGACCTGTAACTTCTTCTTTAAGAGTCTCCTCTTTCCTCCACTCATTACCTGTAGTAATGGCAACTATTTAAACTTTTTATCAGTATAGAAAGACACCTGTGCACACTCTCAAACAGTCAGACTCCAAACTCCACTATGGTGAAGACCAAAGAGCTGTCAAAGGACACCAGAAACAAAATTGTAGCCCTGCACCAGGCTGGGAAGACTGAATCTGCAATAGGCAACCAGCTTGGAGTGAAAAAATCAACTGTGGGAGCAATAATTAGAAAATGGAAGACTTACAAGACCACTGATAATCTCCCTCGATCTGGGGCTCCACGCAAAATCTGACCCCGTGGGGTCAAAATGATCACAAGATTGGTGAGCAAAAATCCCAGAACCATCCGGGGGGACCTAGTGAATGAACTGCAGAGAGCTGGGACCAATGTAACAAAGCCTACCATCAGTAACACGCTACGCCACCAGGGACTCAGGTCCTGCAGTGCCAGATGTGTCCCACTGCTTAAGCCAGTACATGTCCGGGCCCGTCTGAAGTTTCCTAGAGAGCATTTGGATGATCCAGAAGAGTATTGGGAGAATGTCCTATGGTCTGATGAAACCAAAGTAGAACTGTTTGGTAGAAACACAACTTGTCGTGTTTGGAGGAAAAAGAATACTGAGTTGCATTCATCAAACACCATACCTACTGTAAAGCATGGGGGTGGAAACATCATGCTTTGGGGCTGTTTCTCTGCAAAGGGGCCAGGACGAGTGATCCGGGTACATGAAAGAATGAATGGGGCCATGTATCGTGAGATTTTGAGTGCAAACCTTCCATCAGCAAGGGCATTGAAGATGAAACGTGGCTGGGTCTTTCAACATGACAGTGATCCAAAGCACACCCCCAGGGCAACGAAGGAGTGGCTTCGTAAGACGCTTTTCAAGGTCCTGGAGTGGCCTAGCCAGTCTCCAGATCTCAACCCTATAGAAAACCTTTGGAGTAAGTTGAAAGTCCGTGTTGCCAAGCGACAGCCCCAAAGCATCACTGCTCTAGAGGAGATCTGCATGGAGGAATGGGCCAACATACAAACAACAGTGTGTGCCAACCTTGTGAAAACTTACAGAAAACGTTTGACCTCTGTCATTGCCAACAAAGGATATATAACAAAGTATTGAGATGAAATTTTCTTACTGACCAAATACTTATTTTCCACCATAATTTGCAAATAAATTCTTACAAAATCAGACAATCTGATTTTCTGGATTTGTTTTCTCATTTTGTCTCCCATAGTTGAGGTCTACATATGGTGTCAATTACAGACGCCTCTCTTATCTTTTTAAGTGGTGAAACTTGCACTATTGGTGACTGACTAAATACTTTTTTTCCCCACTGTATGTATATTTATATTTATATATTTATATACTGGTATTATTTATAATATCGTTTTTCATGTACTGGATTTGGTCAGTAACACTGTGACTGCAATACATATAATGATAGTGTTTCTTCCTTGTTTAGTAGTATTATTAGGTGACTGTAAGACTATTAGTTATAGACACATACAGTATTATCATTCATGATTTTTTTTATTATTATTATTTATTTATTTTTACTTATGTATCCTATTAGCACTGTTCCAGGACCACTTCCGGATGGTGACCCTCCACAGAACTCGTTATTTTAGACTACCACAAAGCATCCAGTACCTAATGCTCCTATGACCCTCCAACTATGACTCCTAACATATCTTAGCAGCTGCTGACTTTCATTTCATGTTGTGAGTTGTCATTTTAAACACATCCAGTAAAAGATGTTAAGGTTTATTATCCTTGTACACATTGTGCAGTTTTATCAGTATCCCTCTGAGCTGTAACCACTCTATATGCCACTAGAGGTCTCTATGCAGTAACTTTGTGAAATACCCATAATTCGGCCTAATTCACACGTCAGTATTTTTTATCCGTTTTCCCAGACCAGGAAAAACGGAATCCATTACAACTCATTATTTTCAATGGTTCTATTCATACATCCGTTTTTTTTGCGGATCCGCAATCCGTGACAAAAAAAAAACGGACATGTTGTAATACGGTCCGTAATTGCGGAACGGACACCCCAATAGAAGTCTATGCTAGTCCGTTTTTTTTTGTGACATCACCAAGCTCCTCCTGCCAGAAATATCCTGCCTGATAGAAATGACTGTAGAATGACCCCCAGATGACCAGGTGACCTTTTTTGGGGTTTGGGACAGCTACTGACATCATATTTAGCATCCTCTCTTATTTCTTCACACCTTTTTTTTCCGCAAAAAATGGATAAAAATACGGAACACAATACGGATGCAAAACGGATGACTTTTTGCGGATTGCTGATAAAAAATAGAGGATCCAGATTTTCTCCTGTCCCCTCCTTTCTGGAAACTTCAGGGTTTTTTTGTTTTGTTTTTTGTCTTTCTTTCCTTTATTTGCTTTATTGAAGAAAAAAAAATCATTCTGACTTTTAAACACCTTGATGTGCTCTTCAAATAAATGGTGTTCTTTTCACGTACTTGTCCATGAGCAGCACCCCTATGTAAAGGTCCATATTTGTCTAGACTTGGTGTTTTTGTCTACTTACTTAGCCCTGGCACAGAGTTGTGTGGCCTTACTGCTCTTACAGTAAAGAATCCTTTCTATGTTGTATATAAATCTTCTTTTCTTTATCTATGTCTTTATTATCTTCTTTATTTATGTCCCCATTTTTTTTTACTGTATAGACTAACTAGCAGCATGGTGGATCAGTGGTTAGCACTGTAGCCTTGCAGCGCTGGGGTCCTGGATTCAAATCTCATTAAGGCGATGTCTGCATAGAGTTTGTACGCTCTCTCTGTGTTTGCGTTAGTTTCCTCCGGGTACACCCAAAACATACAGATAGGTCAACTTAGATTGAAAATATTTAGTTCCGATATTTGTGAAATCGATTGTGAAACAGAAAAAAAGAGAAGCCAATTATGGTGGCTTATATACAAATGTCGCGGCTTTCAGTATAGGAGAGATATCCGTCATTATGGTGTCACCATTTGCGTCATAGGTAAATTGCTCCTCCAGACTGACGTCCATCATAATGCAGGAACCATTGGCATCATAGGGGAAACCCTGGTACCCTGGGGAAATCCCTCTGTCTTCTTCTCCTCTGCCGCCTTCTTCTTTTCTTGTTCTTGCTGCTAGTACTCCTCTTAGTTGTATCCTCTCTTATCCGCTTATTCTCCCCACCATCCCCCCCACTACTCTCCATCTTCCTCTTTATAGCTCCACGAGCCAGAGACACTTCCCCCCACTCATGTTAAGAAAGCGACACTGTTGTCAGGGCTTCAGACTATTTTACTAGGATTCTACACGACATCACAATTGGTATGCGTGTATGTGTGTATGACATCACAACTGGTATGGTATGTGTGTATGACATCACAAGTAGTATGTGTGTATGACATCACAACTGGTATGGTATGTGTGTATGACATCACACACAGTATGTGCAGCTGGATGACATCACAAAGTGCATTGTTTGTAGCTCCAGCTAAGATAATACCAGGATCCAACACATTGTAAAGGCTCCAATACATCAGGAGGGGATCCACTAAATCAGCAACACTTTGCAATGTTTCTCTGTCTTGTGTGTATTAGCGTGTATGTGTATATAAATTTATACACATATACACGCATTAGTGGTAACAGAATTCCCCAGTCTAGCATTGGTAAATACTACGAGAGAACTAAGCCTTTAAGAGGCACAATATATACAATAAAAGAAAATAAAATAAGAATAATTAAAAATATAACTAAAAATGCCAACAAAATAAATAGCACAAACAGCTGTAATAGAAAGTAGGAGACATATTATGGTGAACATTTTGCTTTTTTTTAATGCTAGGAAAAGGTTCAAAGGTCATTGATGCACGGATTTCCAGATCCAATTAAAGCAATTTTTCTCCTTGAGTCTTAGGGTCCTATTACACGGAGCGATTTTTAATGATTAACGACTAACAATAAACGATCGCAAACGAGATTGTTTATCATTAACCGGAAATCATTCACCATATTACACAGAACGATGGTCGTTAGGTACAATCGTTATTGTGATCGTTACTATGATCGTTTATTCCATCTGATCCCAGCAAAACAATAAACAATGTGCTATTACACTGAACGATTAGTGAAAAAATGCAGAACTTGAGCGAACGAATGTGGAATTTTAGCGAACGATTAACAATAATTTTAGGATCAGATCTAAATCAACGATCAATGACATACGAACGATTTTTCGATCGTTGCCTGCAATTATGCTGCATTTACGATAATTCGCCCGATCGTACGGTTAACGATTTCAAATGAATGATGTGTTTTTTATAAAGATCAGCGTTTAGACGGAACGATGTATCGCACGGAAAATTTTTTTGCGATCGTTTTGCGATCGCTTAAGCCTATCTCACACATAGTTTAATTAACCGAAAAATAGAACTGCCAATAATTCTATGTCCATACGCATCCAAACGATGCACACAACCTACAAATAAACAATGCTGGGCAATATTCTACATTTATCAAAAAAAATACTTTATTATTACATATAAAGAGAATTTATTGTTTAAAAACACACATTAAAAAAAGGGAGCAGAAAACCATACAACACATACATCAGATGGTATACAGGGCAGGGAGAATAAATAATGTAACTACTATATACTAGAAAAATGATGGTATATCAATCAACCCACAGAGGTAGGAAAAAGTGCAAATAGTAAATGATAATAATTTAAACAAATAATGAAATGAAAAAATGAACGTATGTGTATAACGCTGCAAGTGCAGTCTAAAGTGCAACCAAGTGCAATACCACGTACAGTGTATAATTCATAAAAGTATATACTCAAACCTCTGTTTTTTTTTTTTATAAATGTAGAATATTGTCCAGCATTGTTTATTTGTAGGTTGTGTCTATCTCACACATAGGGTAAATCGGTGAACGACTGTTTACACGGAACGATCTGTGAATTTTTTGCGAACGATCAACGACGATTTGAGAACACGTTCAAAGATCAAAATGAACGATTTCTCGCTTGATCGTTCGCATGTACGATTACTGCTCAAATTCGATCGTTATCGCGCAAATTAGCACGATAATCGTTATGTGTAAACGCAGCATTACACAGAACGATTATCGTTTAAATCTGAATGATTTTTTTGCACGATAATCGTCCCGTGTAATAGGGCCCATAGAGTCATAACGCTTTTTCATTCTTTCACCTACAGGGCAGGTTGGGGGATCATTTTTTGTGCCATGATCTATAGTTTTTATTGGTATCATATAGGTGTATAAGAAAAATTTTGATTGTTTTTTAGTCATTTTTCTGATATATAATTAAATCACTAAAAAAAAGTATAATTTCAATTATTTTCTACATAAGGCAAGGACTGCACTAACATCGGTAACAATGCCTGTGCACCACTTGCCGCACAATTCTTGAACTATGTAATAGGCTTTGTAAGCCAGCGCCAATCTAAGATTAAAGTATCACTGTCGTTCAACGTTCAAAATCTAAATCAGCAGTAGATGTGATATAAAGCAAGTTTGCGATTTACATTCATTATTTTTTTTTTTTGTTATCCTGGAAAACACAGACTAAACACAGGAATTCTGGCCAGTACAGAGAGTCACATGACTGCCTTCTCTCTGTGAGTGCTCCTGGGATACACAGGACTTCCTGTTTTCTTGCGGAAAAAAAGCCAGAAAACAGGAAGTCCTGTGTATCCCAGGAGCACTCACAGAGAGAAGGCAGTCATGTGACTCTCTGTACTGGCCGGAATTCCTGTGTTTAGTCTGTTTTTTTCAACCAGCACAGGTCAGAAAATCTGCCTTCAGGAGGCTGGACCTGGATACAAGTAAGTACAGCTTTGTTTTATAGCTTGATAACAACAACAAAAATATAATGAATGTATATTGCAGACTTGCTTTATATCACATCTACTGTTGATTTAGATTTTAAAGGATATAATGACAGTGACACTTTAAGCTCTTGCTTACAACGATCATCGGCTCGTGTAATTCGACCCTAGGGTTACGTGGTTGCTTTGGCTGCGACATAGGTTGCATGGCTAAGATCACCATGCCATTCTCCCTAAAGTACGTTATTGAGTTGAACTGCAAGTGGCTGCAACCAGAGAGTCGCCAAAGGTTTTGGTGGCATCAAAATCCCAGACACTTCATTGGTTGCATCGCAGAACAATTCAGGGGGTGCCCAGGGCTTTCTTTAGACGTACAACCCATATCACAACCAGAGTCCATATAGCCCTAGCTACTATACAGGCCTATAGACTGATGCTGACACTAATACAGTGAAGTGCAGCCGTATACAGGTCAATAGACTCGGTTACAATAAGTTATCAAAAATCTATTTGCAACCTTTGAATTCAGTCCTTAGTTCTTAAAGGTCAAGTGAATGAATGTGTCACGCTCCATATATAATCCAGTACGTGGCGCGCTTGTAAAGTAAGACGAGCATCTAAGTTCATCATATTAGAACCCAACACGCTGTCAGGTGAACACCTTGATGAGAACGAAAAAAAAGAATCTTTTGCTCACGTCTCTGCCATGGATCAGACTGTTAGCTTGTGGCTGGGGTTGGCATAAACAGCATTGAAAGGTCACAATGACTGTATTGTATTTTATTCAGCTTTCTGGACAGAAAAATCACTGGAATCCGAGTTGTGATGCTCATTAACTATATTAACTTTCCAGACTAACTGCACTGCTGACTTTATCAATGATTAATGACGCCATCCAGGCGCAGAAAAAAACCCGAACTAAAGCACAGATACCAATATATATCATCTTATACACAGTAAAGACATTGCAGAACAAGCATACTCACCCCTCGTCGAGCCTCGTGGTCCTGTTCCCCGATCCCATTCACAGTAGCTGGGGTCCTGCAGCTCTGCAAGCTGCAGTGTCACCTCCCTAGCTGAGTGATTGCCCGCTCGGCCAATCAGTGACTGGGGCAGAACACTACTCTAGTCACTGACTGGCTGAGTGGGCAATTGCTTAGCCAGGCTGTGATGTTGCTGCTGGAAAAGCAGAGTGTATGACATACCCAGTTTCCTGCAGACAATGACAGACGGATGCTGTGAACAGGACCGGAGCAGTGCAACGGAGGCATGGGGACGGGTGAGTTCACTTGTTTATTATTTTCTTTCATCCTCCTGCCTGCCTGCCTGCCGATTTTAGTGTTTGTGGGACTTTCTTTTTAATTATGATAAATACAGTAGCCTGTCACACCCACTTTACATCAAGCTTCACCCACTTAGCAAACATGCCATAAAGTGTTAAAAAAAACATAAATTCCCCTAATAGTGTGACATAACTGTAAGATGTCCCCTAATAGTGTGACATACCTGTAAGATGTCCCCTAATAATGTGACATACCTGTAAGATGTCCCCTAAAAGTGTGACATACCTGTAAGATGTCCCCTAATAGTGTGATGTACCTGTAAGATGTACCCCAATAGTGTGACATACCTGTAAGATGTACCCCAATAGTGTGATGTACCTGTAAGATGTCCCCTAATAGTGTGATGTACCTGTAAGATGTACCCCAATAGTGTGATGTACCTGTAATATGTACCCCAGTAGTGTAATGTACCTGTAAGATGTACCCCAATAGTGTGATGTACCTGTAAGATGTACCCCAATAGTGTGATGTACCTGTAAGATGTCCCCTAATAATGTGATGTACCTGTAAGATGTCCCCTAATAGTGTTATGTACCTGTAAGATGTACCCCAATAGTGTGACATACCTGTAAGATGTCCCCTAATAGTGTGACGTACCTGTAAGATGTACCCCAATAGTGTGACATACCTGTAAGATGTACCCCAATAGTGTGACATACCTGTAAGATGTACCCCAATAGTGGGACATACCTGTAAGATGTACCCCAATAGTGTGATGTACCTGTAAGATGTCCCCTAATAGTGTGATGTACATGTAAGATGTCCCCTAATAGTGTGATGTACCTGTAAGATGTCCCCTAATAGTGTGACATACCTGTAAGATGTATCCTAATAGTGTGACATACCTGTAAGATGTCCCCTAATAGTGTGACGTACCTGTAAGATGTCCCCTAATAATGTGACATACCTGTAAGATGTATCCTAATAGTGTGATGTACCTGTAAGATGTACCCCAATAGTGTGATATACCTGTAAGATGTACCCTAATAGTGTGACATACCTGTAAGATGTACCCCAATAGTGTGATGTACATGTAAGATGTCCCCTAATAGTGTGATGTACCTGTAAGATGTCCCCTAATAGTGTGACGTACCTGTAAGATGTATCCTAATAGTGTGACATACCTGTAAGATGTCCCCTAATAATGTGACATACCTGTAAGATGTATCCTAATAGTGTGATGTACCTGTAAGATGTACCCCAATAGTGTGATATACCTGTAAGATGTACCCTAATAGTGTGATGTACCTGTAAGATGTGCCCTAATAGTGTGATGTACCTGTAAGATGTCCCCTAATAGTGTGATGTACCTGTAAGATGTACCCCAATAGTGTGATGTACATGTAAGATGTCCCCTAATAGTGTGATGTACCTGTAAGATGTCCCCTAATAGTGGGACGTACCTGTAAGATGTCCCCTAATAATGTGACATACCTGTAAGATATATCCCAATAGTGTGATGTACCTGTAAGATGTCCCCTAATAGTGTGATGTACCTGTAAGATGTCCCCTAATAGTGTGATGTACCTGTAAGATGTACCCCAATAGTGTGATGTACATGTAAGATGTCCCCTAATAGTGTGATGTACCTGTAAGATGTCCCCTAATAGTGGGACGTACCTGTAAGATGTCCCCTAATAATGTGACATACCTGTAAGATGTACCCCAATAGTGTGATGTACCTGTAAGATGTCCCCTAATAGTGTGATGTACCTGTAAGATGTCCCCTAATAGTGTGACTTACCTGTAAGATGTACCCCAATAGTGTGATGTACCTGTAAGATGTATCCTAATAGTGTGATGTACCTGTAAGATGTCCCCTAATAGTGTGATGTACCTGTAAGATGTACCCTAATAGTGTGATGTACCTGTAAGATGTATTCTAATAGTGTGATGTACCTGTAAGATGTCCCCTAATAGTGTGACGTACCTGTAAGATGTCCCCTAATAGTGTGACGTACCTGTAAGATGTACCCTCAGGGTATAAACCCACACACCGTATACACAGCGTATTTACTGCTGCGATACGCAGCGAATACGCAGCAAAAACGCAACAAATACGCAACAAAAACGCAGCAGATTAGATCTAAATAACTGAACTCAGCATTAAATCTTCACCATCAAACTGCTGCGTATTTGCTGCGTATTTGTTGCGTATTTGTTGCGTATTTGCTGCGTATACGGTGTGTGGGTTTGTACCCTAATAGTGTGACGAAGCAGCGGCAGCAGATCGCTGCTGTATAAGTCGTTTGTCTTTCAACATGTTGAAAGACAAACGACTTCAACGGTCAGCCGACATGACCGATTTTGGCTGATTGTTGCCTCCTATTCCAAGGAACGATTATCGTCCGTAACGTCTGATATTGGCCGAATACGGCTGATAATCATTCCGTGGAATAGGGCCTTTAGTGCCTAAGGCAACATGAGCTGTAAACACGGCCCGAGGGGATAGGAGAAGGGGGTACCCAGACTGAGTGGTGTTTAGATTTCAGCCATGGTTGCCATGTCTTCAAATTGGAATCATGTGTTCTACTGGACCAACTGGACAACTCTTCAAATCAGCAAATGTGGTTTACCTTCCCAATCCATTCAGAGGGGTTGTCTGTTTCCATTTCAATAGGATAAGGTATTTTGCAGCAGCCAAGAAGTGAGCAATCACATTGCGTTTGGATAGTTTGAACGATGAGGAGGGTCTGCCTAGTGCAATCAGGTCAAGTGATAGAATCACCTTGTCACCTCGTCAGGCACTATTTTGCAGTTGATCTCACACTTCCCTCTTTGTTTCAAGTGATAGAATCACATTCACCAGCACTATGTCGTTCATGTGTGTATCCATTTGCTTCTGGATTAGTGCTATTTCTGACAATCATATAACTTGGAACCAGTTTAACCTTCTCTAAATTTCAGTTGTGCCTGACCAAGAAGGTAGAGACTAGCTGCAATTAGGTCTCCAATACACTGCACAAACAGATCCTGCTCCCCTGTGTCTGCATAGAATACCCTTAGAAGCAAAAGCAGTATGGAGGACATTATAGAGCAGTACTGAGCAAGGTAAGCTGTTAAGAACTGGAGTGAGATATAATCTGTATTGTAGCTTTCCATAGTATCTATGTGCCTGGAATTCTTTCCTTAAAGCTACTCTGTACCCACAATCTGCCCCCCCAAACCACTTGTACCTTCAGATAGCTGCTTTTAATCCAAGATCTGTCTTGGGGTCCGTTCGGCAGGGGATGCAGTTATTGTCATAAAAGCAACTTTTAATCCTGCAGCGCTGTGTCTAACGGCCGGGGCTTACATTTGTATATGCATTAGGCTGGCACACCCTCTCTGTCCTTCCTCCCCACCCTCCTCATCATTAGGAATGCTCCAGGCAGATGGCTTCCTATTCCCCACCTGAGTGCATAATGAACATGGGCTGGATCGTTAATACACCTGTGCAAAGCTCAAACAGCAGTAAATGTTCCTGGATCAATCCTAATGATGAGGAGGGCGGGGAGGAAGGACGGAGAGGTGGTGCCAGCCTAATGCATATACAAATGTAAGCCCCGGTCATTAGACACAGCGCTGCCGGATTAAAAGTTGTTTTTATGACAATAACTGCATCCCCTGCCGAACGGACCCCAGGACAGATCTTGGATTAAAATCAGCTATCCGAAGGTACAAGGGGAGGGGACCGATTGTGGGTACAGAGTCGCTTTAAGCTGGGCCATGTGATGGTGGCTGATCAGAGGTCACCTGACCCACATGCAGTAATGAAATGCATGGATGCAGCAGAGCTGTGGTGAAGCAGAAAAGACAGCAGGAATACTGAAAGAATTGAGCGAATTGCAGGTGTGCTCGAACAGAGATTTGTATCTTTTTTCCCAGATTGAATGATGAGTTTAGGAGGAAGGAGGGAGAAGAGGAACGGGGCCTGATTAGTGGAGAAAGAGGCTATATTACAATTATAAGCATCCATTTGTATTACTTATTCATGCAAAGGTTAGAAACCATTTAGGCGCTTGCCTTCATGCCCCGCCCATTTGGATATGTGAATAATTAAAGATCATTTAGGTAATCTCTGTGTATTACCATGTATAAATCCCAGTATATTCCTTTTATTGTGTATGTTATTGCACAGTGAGTTTCACTATTAAAGGATGTTAATTACACATGATATTAGCAATTTACTGGATTCTATTTGTGCAAAGAAGGTATAATTGCTTTTTGAAATGTAAATGAATCCTTGGGTTTATATGGCGCTGCTGACATGTATCACATTGTTTGAATAGAACCCAGGTGACAACTAAACTATGTGTTCACTGTAGTGCTGCCATTTTATTCCTGTTTAGAAGGATCTGTGCAGGGGCTTCGGTGATCTGTTGATTTATACTTCAAGTTTCATATCCTGTGGGCTATAGGCTATCAAAAATGCTGAGAGTTTCAGTACTTGAAGCTACAACTCCCAACATCCAAGGTCTGCAGTTGTTGTATTTGCAGAGTCATGGCTGCATTGTACACTGGACGCATTAGGGAAGACTCACATCTCCTTTATAGTGTTACATCCCCATCTCTTCCCCATTTAGTAGTTAGGCCCCTTCTGTGCTCTCATATAGTTGTTGATCCCCCTGTGCCTTGTTATATTGTTAGGCCTTTTCTGTGTCACCATATAGCAGTTAGGTCCCTAAGTGCCCCAATATAGAAGTTAGGCCCCTCTGTGTCCCAACAGTAGCTAGGCCCCCTTTGTGCATCCACATAGTAGTTAGGCCCTTATGTAACCCCATATAGTAGTTAGGCCTCTCTTTACAAGTAGGTTGTATCCTTCATGTAGCCCCCACTCCCCATAGGTAGTCTCCCACTATAGGTGGACACCCCCCTTTAAGTAATCCCACAGAGGTAGAAAGGATTCACCATGTATGCATCCCCCTGTAGGTAATCCTCTATTATTCAATCCCCCCCATAATCTTAAAAAAAAAAACACCCATACTCACCTGACTCCTGCAGGTGGGGGGGCCCACTCTAGCTCAGAGCCCAGCTGGGAACTCCCTGCTTCCCAGTCTGATCCTGCTCAAGAGTAAGGGGGGCCTGACAGTGGTTGGCACTAGTATCAAATATACACCCTAGATCCCAGAGCGAGTGCCGCTTTCAACTGTATCGGAGATGCAGGACATTCAGAGGAGGAAGGACTACAAAACCTCTTATACTAATCACTTGCTCCACATTTTTCTCATCTAAATATCCAAGTCTGTTCTGCCTCGTATTCCATCAATGTGCTTTATAACAAAATCATCTGCCTTACATACCATCATATTCAGCGCTAGGACATTATATATATATATATATATATATATATATATATATATATATATATATATATAAATAATATATTATATATTTCATATAGCATGGGGGGGGGGGGTTGTGAGAAATAAAAGAAAATGTTGCTGCATTCTTTAAAAATCAGAGTTGCAATAACCATGGACAGGTTTGAAGCTGTTTTTGGAAGTAAGCAGCTGTGTTTCTTCAACAATCCCTTCAAAGTGAATCTGAAAGCTCTATATCGGGGATGTCAAACTCAAGCCCCCACTTTCCCCACTTTCTTAAGCATCATGTGATCAGCCCACCACCACTAGTGAGTGTTCTTGCGTCCCATGTGTGTGCGTCCACTACCACACCTCAGACTACATTTGACACTTGGCAAAAGCCAGGGCCCAACTTGACCATTTTAGGGAGCGTTCTGTCTTGCGTCCTTCCTCTACACAAACCAGAGTAAGACTCACTAAAGGTGTGGCTACACTTCCTCTCCCCATGTGACAACTTCCTACAGCATATGTAATATGCTCTGTGAGTGGGTGAGAAGACAAGAGAGTGGGTGAGAAGTGCAAGAGAAAGAGAAGGATAGCGATTAGTGATGAGCGAGTACTAAATTGCTCGGGTGCTTGTTACTCGAGACGAATATCTCCCATACTCAAGTGCTTGTTTTGAGTAACGAACCCCATTGAAGTCAATGGGAGACTCGAGCATTTTTGCAGGGGTCCCAAGTTTGGTAGGGGGAAGGTCGTGTGAAAACCTGTCAACCTCAGAAAATGATGGAAACACCACGGAAATAGACAGGAAACAGCAGGGGCAGCATGTATGCATGCCCCTGAGGCTTCCTAATGGCATCATTATGCCTAATTCTGTGCAACAGCCTGGTTAAAACAGAGGTAGGCATATGGACCACCCAAAAACTCAGTCTGATACAGCATGGCAGTGAGAACACAGGGAACCATTAAAACAGAGGTAGCATATCATGAACCAACCAAAAATTCAGCCTGACAAAGCACAGCGGTGAGGACAGAGTGAACAAGGTAGAAGCGGTAGCCAGTCAGCCTTCCAAAAATTATACCAGACCTAGCATGGCAGTGAGCAAACAGAGAACCATTAAACGTGAGTAAGGAAGCAAGCAAGTGAGCCTCCCCAAAATTAGGCCAGACACTGCATGGCATTGAGCACACAGAGAACTCCCGGAAGCAGCAGTAGCCAACATGGGGGCCAGGCAGGAGCAACAGTAACCAACATGGAGGCCAGGCAAGAGCAACAGTAACCAACATGGAGGCCAGGCAGGATCAGCAGTAGCCAACATGGAGGCAAGGGCAGGCACAGCAGTAGACAACATGGATGCCAGTGAAGGCCCAGCAGTAGTCAACATGGATGCCAGTTAAGGCCCAGCAGTAGCCAACATGGAGGCAAGGGCAGGCACACCAGTAGTCAACATGGATGCCAGTTAAGGCCCAGCAGTAGTCAACATGGATGCCAGTTAAGGCCCAGCAGTAGCCAACATGGAGGCAAGGGCAGGCACAGCAGTAGTCAACATGGATGCCAGTTAAGGCCCAGCAGTAGCCAACATGGAGGCAAGGGCAGGCACAACAGTAGTCAACAGGGATGCCAGTAAAGGCCCAGCAGTAGCCAACATGGAGGCAAGGGCAGGCACAACAGTAGTCAACATGGATGCCAATGAAGGCCCAGCAGTAGTCAACATGGATGCCAGTAAAGGCCCAGCAGTAGCCAACATGGAGGCAAGGGCAGCATGGTGGCTTAGTGCTTAGCACTGTAGCCTTGCAGCGCTGGAGTCCTGGGTTAAATTATGACCAAGGACAACATCTGCAAATAGTTTGTATGTTCTCTCCATGTTTGCGTGGGTTTCCTCCGAGTACTCCGGTTTCCTCCCACACCCAAAAACATACAGATAGGTGAAGCGCTGCGGAATCTGTGTGCGCTATACAAATAAAAATTTAAAAAAACAAGGGCAGGCACAGCAGTAGTCAACATGGATGCCAGTAAAGGCCCAGCAGTAGTCAACATGGATGCCAGTGAAGGCCCAGCAATAGTCAACATGGAGGCAAGGGCAGGCACACCAGTAGTCAACATAGATGCCAGTGAAGGCCCAGCAGTAGTCAACATGGATGCCAGTTAAGGCCCAGCAGTAGCCAGCATGGAGGCAAGGACAGGCACACCAGTAGTCAACATGGATGCCAGTTAAGGCCCAGCCGTAGCCAACATGGAGGCAAGGGCAGGCACAACAGTAGTCAACATGGATGTCCATTACTGCTCTGGTCAATCCTGCCTTAAAAACTGCTACAACATTGAAAAACTGTAGAAGGTACTGGTGAAAGAATGGCATAGGACACCCGTAAGATAAGATGACATCCACAGATAATATGGTTTGAAATGGACAAGACAAGGAAGGTAAGGGCAGGCACAGCAGATACCCCCTTACAATGAGTAGTGAAGTTTTATGCAGGTGTACTACAAATCCCAGCAATACAGTGTAGTACTCACTAGTTTGGGGGGGGGGGGCTGTACGGTACAATCTGGTAGTGGCTGGACCTAGACACACTCTGTGATACCCCCTTACAATGAGAAGTGAAGTTTTATGCAGGTGTACTACAAATCCCAGAAATGCAGTGTAGTACCCACTAGTTTAGGGGGTCTGTACGGTACAAACTGGTAGTGACTGGACCTAGATACACAGTCTGTGATACCCCCTTACAATGAGCAGTGAAGTTTTATGCAGGTGTACTACAAATCCCAGCAATCCAATGTAGTACAGCAGCACCACCAGCCCCAAAATCAAAAAAGAGTACACTGAGCACTTCTTAGGGGTCTGTATGCAGTGGCGGTCTTTGGCACCAAGCACCCCAAGAGATCGCTTGGGGCCCCCAACATCCAGGGGGGGCCCCCAAGTCCCGCTCTTGTGCTCAAGACCGCTGGACAGGGCCGCTGCCACGCTCGCTGCTGCCATCTGAACTGTAACTATGAGCACTTGTAATGAGCGCTCATAGTTACATGCAGCAGCACTGACAGGGCGGGAGACATTGGCTCCCTTCCTGTCAGTCACTCTTGTGGCCGCAGGAAGTGTTTTCCCTGCGGTCACAAGTGGCAGCTTTGTCCTTGTGGTGCCGGCGCTCCAGTGACATCACTGGAGCATCGGGGCCAGGACAAGGGTAGTGCGGCCTCTTGTGATTGCAGGGAAAACCCTTCCTGCGGCCACAAGAGTGAAGAGAAGAGGAGACGCCCGGACCCAGGTGAGTATAAGTGTTTGTTTTATTGTGTTATATACTATATGGGAGGGGGAGCACACAGGGGTCTGTTTAACTGGGGGACCGCACATCGGGGTCTATATAAATGGGGGGAGCACACAGGGGGGCTATAGACTACTGGGGCTTCACAGAGGGGTCTATATACTACTGGGGGCAGCACACAGGGGGTCTATATACTACATGGGGCAGCAAAATGGGGTCTATATACAACTTGGAGAGCACACAGGAGGTCTATATCCAAGTGGGGAAGCACACAGGGGGGCTATATACTACTGGGGGAGCACACAGGGGTCTATATACTGGGGCACACAGGGGGTCTATATACTACTGGGGGAACATACAGGGGGTCTATATACTACTTGTGAGGCACACAGGTGGTCTATATATAACTGGGGGAGCACACAGGGGTCTGTATACTACTGGGACAGCACACAAGGGGTCTATATAATACTGGTGGGGCACACAGGGGGTCTATATACTACTGGGGAACCACACAGGGGGTTTATATACTACTGGAGGAGCACACAGGGGTCTATATCCAAGTGGGGGAGCACACAGGAGGTCTATATCCAAGTGGGGAAGCACACAGGGGGGCTATACAACTGGGGGCAGCACACAGGGGGTCTATATACAACTGGGGCAGCACACAGGAGGTCTATATACTTCTCGGGGAGCACACGGGGGGGCTATATATAACTGGGCCCTGAAAGCCCTGAAAAGGGCTGTTTGTTTATATTGCTAGTATATACCCTGCCTACTGGAAAGCTAAATCCTACACTGACACTCTCCCTGACCAGCAGCAGCTCTGTCCCTGATCTCTCACAGCATGCCTCTGAAGCGAGCACTGACGGCTGCGCGTTTTATATGGCAGGGTCATCTGATCTGGCCAACCAATCGCTGCTATCGACATGTATGGGTCCCACATGATGGCAGGATGTACCAAAGAGTATCGGGAGATGCTCGCCCGAGTAACTAGTACCATCGAGTACCCTAATACTCGATCGAGTACCAAGCTCGGATGAGCATGCTCGCTCATCACTGGTAGAGAAGAGAAAGAGCTCTCATTGGTGCACAGATCTTGGAGACAATAACCTTTTAGTTACCTACAGCTGTGCAACACTAGAATACAGTATACATACTAGCGACATTTAGTGGTAAAACGTAGGTACTGCCTCATTACCACTGCTACTTTGAAGTACAGGCTTTTGCAAGGGGTGTAACGACAAGTAACACCCGTGGTGGGACACCACGAGTGGAGTCACTGACTGGATGAGCCGCCAGTCCATCAGCCAGGTCGGGATGTGTCTGCTCTGGAAATCCTGGAGCCCAGCAGGATGTCCCGCTCACCACGGGCACAGGGAGAGGTAACTTACTACTTGTAATGAATTTCCCCCCTTCCGGGTGCTGGCCTTTATAATCTGCCGGACTTCTCCTTTAATCATCAGTGGACAGCGTCACTAAGGTGGAGCTTCTCTGCCCCACCCACAACCTTGTTCCGCCTCTTTCTGTGTAACAAGGGTGGGGGATTGTTGGAGGGGGGCTGTGCTAACCAGACTGAGGTGGGGAGAGGGGACTCAACAATGGTCGAGAAGCCTCACCTCAGTCCACCAATTATTAAAAGACTTTTTTTCATCCAAAGGAGGACCAGAACACCTTTCTCAGGCACAGTAACTGATGGTGCTAAAAATTACACCTACCCAAAGCGGGGTGACTGTATTAATTTTAAAGGGGATCTATAATTAGATTTAAAGAGGTTGTTAAGACTAACTTACAAGAGAGGTCAGACCCCAATGATCACAAACTGATCACCTTGCTGGCTGGGTTGCGTGCTGAGAGGTAGGAAAGGATCAGAAGAGTAGAGAGGAGGATGTCGAGAGAGTCCCAACCCAAGTAGTACTGTGCTCTGCCGGGACTTCAGAGGTAGAATAAGTAGAATATTTGAAAGTAGAGAGAATACTTGTGCCCGTGTTTCGACTCCTTGGTCTTTGCACCACCTATTGCCCACCAGTGTCGGGTGACCCATGCTAGAGGGTGACACAACCCCCAGACCTTGTTACCTGCGATGACCAGAGTGGTCAGAGTTCTTTGATTACACCTGCGCTGTGAGATAGAGCGCGTAGTCTTCTAGCAACTTTGCTCTATTTGGATCAGTTCCTTTACTTCTTGCGGATTCTGTCCTGCACTGTGTTTCGATGTCCACGGCGTGGGTTGAGATAATTCCTGACTTGTCCTCTCTAGTAGTGACTTAACATTGCATAGTGTATAATAAGGTTGCTTGAGGGAAAACTGTGTCTAGGTTTCGCATATACATGTGATCTGCTCAACGTCTAGACCACAACAACTCTTGCACTCGGGACCTGCTGTTGGGAGCGTCCTAGCTGGCAGCCTTCCTCTACAGAATTCAAAGCAAGAAGACTCATACACTTCCTCTACCCATGTGACTTCCTTCCTACAGCATATGTAAACTGTGCTGTGAGTGGATGAGGAGTGCGTGTGTAAGATGTAAAGAGAAAGGTCATAGGTTAGAAGAAGACAGAACTCTCATTGGTGTACAGACCCATGTGGTACATAAGAAAAACAATAACCCTTTAAATCCTACAGCTGTGCAATATCTGGACATAAATACTTGTAACAACAACATCTAGTGGCAAAACTTTAGTACTGCTACATTACCACAATTACACTTATAAGTACAGACTTTTGCGAAGGGTGAAACCAATAGCAACACCCGTGGTGGGATACCACATATGGGCACCTCTAACATTACACTCAGTAGTCTCCCAACAACTCTCAACATCCAAGGTCTGTATTAGGAGGGGCATGGCTGCATTGTACTCCGGATGCTTTGTGAAAGGCTTACATAGTCCTGTGGTGGCTCACTGTCTGGAAGTGGTCACAGAACAGCACTAATGGGGTATAAAACATTTACCCCCTCAATCCCTCATATAGTAGCTGGATTCACTTTGTGCCCCCTTATAGTGTTAGGTTCTTACTATTCCCCCATTTAGTAGTTAGGCCAACACTGTACCCCCATTTAGTAGTTAGCCACCCTCTGTGCCCCCTTATATCAGTAGCCTGTGCACATAGATAATAGCAACAGATTACAGTAGGCACCATGGTCATTTTTGCAGTAATACATTCAGCATGAACTGAACATATGTGTCTTGCAGGTTGTCTAATACTGACGCATATAGGTTCAGAGAGGCTTTTTATTTGTTCTGACCAACTTAGCTTTTTGAATTTTTAGAGGTTTTTTTTTAGAGTTGTGTTAGAAATTTTCCACACATAGAGCTCTCTTACTTGCAGTCTGAGGCATGGCTATGGGGTAGGGTGTACAGGAGTAGCATTTGCCCCCCAGTCCTGGTGCCTGTAGGGTCCCAATGTATTATAAATGGCACATGATAGATGAATGGCCCTTACAGATACATTCGGGCCCATGAGCTTCAGGTTACATCTCTGTTTGCGTTGGTTTCAGGGCTATATTTGCTGGCTACAAATAGGCTGAAATGAATTTGATGTGATACTGAATACAGGGAAATTGATATAACCGGCTTCATATTAAGAATTCTATATATACAGATTTATTCAGCTTGACCTTGAATCATATTAAGATTCTCTTTCTTGCGCTGGAAGGGGAGAACATATTTTAAATGTTTTCTTGTAGCATTCTGGAAAATACATTTATATTCTGGAAGGATCACAATGGACGTCCTAGTAAAATGATAAACGACTATATACAGTGGAAGGAGTCCCGAGTTTTTTTTTTTGAAGAGAACACAACATGAAAGCTTAGGTTATGGTCACAACTGTGTTGGAACTTTAGATCATTACAAAAGCCACTAAAAACATGTGGATCCGTCATTCTGTGAATCCCAACGACTAAAGTGACTAGTGGAGATCGGGGAGTTAAGTGTTTAAAGAGGTACCCTGAAAAACTTTTTTTTTTCTTTTTAAATCAACTGATATCAGAAAGTTTAACAGATCTATAAATGATTTCTATTTAAAAAAATAATAATCCAGTACTTATCATCTGCTGTATGTCCTGCATGAAGTAGTGTTCTCTTTCCAGTCTGACACAGTGCTTCCTGCTGCCCAGAGCAGAAGTTTTCTATCGGGATATACTACTACTCTGGACACTACCTGTCTCTGTGATGTGTCTACGTTTTCTTTTTTTTCCCTTAATTACATATACTTCAAGGAGCCATGCTAATTGTTCCCTCACATGTTGGCTTTATGTGCTTTTCCGTCCCATGTTGCTCACCCATGTGACCAATGTTGTGACTGTCCAAATTCCACAGAGAAATCACTTTCTCTCTGCATCTTGATGAGAATTTCAATGTGATTCTCAAAGTGGTCCATAAAGAAGCACTTCTGGTCCACATAGCAGTCACAGCGGGTCCTTAGTGAGCGCAGGAACGGTAGCTGTGGGGGATCGGGTAGGTGAGTTTTACCAAAAATAAAAATAAAGATGGGCACCCCCTTTAATTATTCAAATTTACTTACTTAGTGGCTGTGTCCCAGGCAGAAGACAGCCTTCTATGACATTTATATAGTCTTATAAAGCATTTGAATCCTATATTTGAAGGTAGAGAAGCAGAATGCGCACCCATATTGCATTCAGTATACTGAATGTATTCAGTATATGTGAGTAGCACAAGTCCAACAGTGTAAAAAGATCATGCTAGTAAAACAGAATTTTCATAATGCATAAGTCCATCATACTAAAAGGGAAACTATCAGCTGTTTATACGAATGTAAACTGTTAATATCTCCCTGTAGTACACCGGGCACTGAGGAGGAAAGTAAATTTCTTATCTGTATACTTGGTGCTATTTCTGTGCAGTTTGTAGTTTAACCCCTAGACTAGTGAGACAGTTTGGTGCACCGGGGGTAGGACCTGGCAAGATTGGTGCACTAATGGGAGGCGGTAGTCATGCCCCCAGTGCACCAAACCGCCTTACTACAGTATCTTAGGGATTTAAAGTGTACCTGTTGATATAACTTTCAAAATCTAAATTAACAGTAGATGTGATATAAAGCAAGTTTGCAATGTACATTCATTATTTTTTGTTGTTATCATGCTGTAATACAAAGCTATACTTACCAGAAATACAGGTCCAGTCTCCTAAAGGCAGATTTTCTGGTGCTGGTTGAAAAAAAACAGACTAAACACAGGAATTCCGGCCAGTACAGAGAGTCACGGCTCAATGTGTCCATCAATCACATGACTGCCTTCTCTCTGTTAGCGCTCAGATGGCCTGGGATACACAGGACTTCCTGTTTTATGACTGTTTCCTGTTTTTTGAGAAAAAAAGAGTCAGAAAACAGGAAGTGCTGTGTTTTCCATGATAACTAAAAAATAAATCATGAATGTATATTGAAGACTTGCTTTATATCACATCTACTGCTGACTTAGATTTTGAAAGTTATAACGACAGGTACACTTTAAGTACAAACTAAACAGATATGGCACAGAGGACGAAGGTAAGAAACATATCAGCAGGTTAAATTAATCTAACCTGCTGATAGTTTCCCTTTAAAGAGAACATCTTATCAGTTTCCTGCAGCCTTAACCATGGGGAACACGAAACACTGACCAGTTCCCTCTGTACAATGATATATGATTCAATCTAAAATGCTGCAGCATTGCAGGAGAATAATTCTTATAAAGTCAGCTGGGAATCGGGCTCAGAGTCCTTGGAGGGGCTTCCTTCAGGCTCCCCCCCTTCCCAGCTTGATTGAAAGTTGCCTCCCTAAGCCCAAACCCTTCAGTGTTTCATGCTGCTTGTGGTTTGGGGAGCATAAAACTAGACAGATTTCCTTTACAAGTTGGGCTCTACAGGGACAAATTTACTCAAAATGCCCCCCAAAAATCATGACCTTGCAACCTTTGCAAAACAACCAAAATACGTTGAATTTGTTTCTTTTGTGATTTAGTGAAGGTCACTGGCATATGTGCTTTAAAGTTACCTGAGAATCACTGTAGTGCCTTAAAGAGGTAAAAGCAGAATTTGCTATATTCTCATCCTTCGGACCCCTGAAGCTTCCTTGCGGAGGTCCATGGTGCTCTGCTATTCTCAACTTATTCCAGCTTGTGTGCCCTCTTGTCTAGAGATGATCGAACATCGGGAATTTTCAGGTTTGTTCGAACTCGAACCTTCTCGAACCTCTGTCATTTGATTCCCGATGCCTTCCCGTTCCGTGGTAGATAATAGGCTGTATCCCTGTTTTCCAGGCGGTACTCGGGCTGTCTCCACCTTTCCCACAGAATCAAATGACGAACGTTCGAGTTTGAACAAACCTGAAAATTCCCGATGTTCGATCATCTCTACTCTTGTCTCCGCAGCCAATCATGGGGGTGGGATGGCACACAACAAGAAGCGGAGAACCAGAAATGTGGACCATAGGAAAAGGTGATGTGAATATAGTATATTTATTCTCCTTATACAACCTCAAGCCCAGGAGCAAATTTTGCTTCTTCCCAGACAAAAAGCTAATAAAATAGCTTTTATCCACCATTACAATTTTTGGCTGTTTTTCTTGTAAAAATAGTTAATTTTCTTTAATCTGTCACCCCACAAAATAAGTAATAAGATGCCGTCATAACAAAAACAATGAGACTTTCTTTAAATAGTTTTCAGACTTTATTTTGTGGTGATTGGACAAAAGACAAGTAATAAAGTTAGTAATGGTTATAACATGCTGTACTGTATACTGTGCACAGTCCTCCAAGACTCCTACAGCAGATCACAGCGGATTTACTACCCTAGAATTGTGATGTATTGACAGACATAAATTAAAAAAAAAATCAATTTGTACATTATGGATATAAATGCTAGTAAACCAGGAAAAGTAAAACTAACTGAAATGTAAGTGCACACAAAGTCAATTATGCCTGGTAAGATGGTGAATGGTCATATATATGGCTGTTTAAGAACACAGGACGGGCTTGTTGGATCATATCTTCTACAGCTTCAGTGGTCAACGTAAAGCTTTTGGCGCTTCTCTTACAGTCACATGTCCCTCCGTTGACCACCGGCTGTTCTATTAGTTGGCCACCATTCTTCTACGGCATTCAGGAGTCCATTTTCCATTGCAGCCAGCAGAAAATTTGCGGTGGCATAATCCCATTTTTTATTTTACAATGTTCTTCACCAATCTTTATAAAACCGTATTTTGACTGAGATATTTGTAAGACCAAACATACTTCTTTATTGTAATGAAGTGCAAAAAAACAAAACAAAAAAAACCAACCTGCTCTGTAACCTATAGAACAAGGTCACTGCAAACCAAACGGGTAAGAAACGGCATAAAAATGGTTGAATAGGATAACATCTGAGAGCTTGATCTCAAAAACTCTGGCGAGACTACCGCATGACCATCTGAAAGACTAAAACTATGTCTAACTAGTATCATCAAAGGGCATATTCTGTGGTTACGAAGCAGACACACAGTGGTGTCGTGCCCTGTATTTGTTCTCTGGCACATGTTGGGTAGCGTACAACAAGCCCTTGGTAATACATAGCTTACCCCTCCCGCCCCTCTCTCCCTAAGGTAAAGTGAACTGTTCTTATCTGGACACAAGAAACGAGCTCCATACACAGTCAATTCCACTTGTATGCACATGTGCAGTCAGCAGAGGTTGGCATATGGTCCTTACTATAATGCCCTTCATACCTCCAAGTTGAAAAACATTTGTGAATACTTTTGGTCTCTGTTTTATGTACATGAATAGCACCAAAGAAAAAAAAAGTTTCTATGTAGTCTGAGTAAGAAAAATACACAGTAAAGCTCCCATCTTGGTGGAGATCACCATCTAAGTGGACAAATTTGGATATGTGATTTATATTAGATATAGGGATGAGCGAACTGACTCAACCCGAACGCTTGCCATTCGACTCCCTGTAGCTGGAGAAGTTGGATGCAGGCCTAGGGAGTCCTGGATAGATAGGCTGTATCTGTGTTTTCCCGGTAGCAACTTCTCCAGTCACCATGGGTCATATGCTGAGTGTCCAGGTTTGGCCAAACCCAAAGTTTGGCAAGTACGCTCATCACTACTTAGGAACATTTCTTTTATTGAGGGAACGTACTGCGGTAGGCCATTGCAGTCCTTCCATATTCTACAAGTATGGTTTCACAGCTGTAAAAATGTATTCAAAGAGAAGAAACATCTAAGACGTATGGAAGCCAAGAAATGGGCACGTAACTTCTGTTCTCCAAAAATTAAGGTCTAAGAGTTGTGCATACAAGAGGAATTTTCTGCATATAAATATGTAAATATCTGAGACTAGAACACGGTAGAATTACAGACAAACCAGGGAGAAGGATCAGGCACACATCAGACACTCTCCTCAACCTAAACCTCATGAGATACTCAACAAGAGGTTGTATCTATAGAAGTACATCCATGTTATCGAATACAGTGTCATCTTCCCATTTTTACATACAAGAAAACAGGTGGCAGTGATAAGGACTGCACGCATGTCTACATAGAGTGGGAAGAGCTTGTGTCACCACCTACATACAGTAGGCGTCATACATTGGTATACCGCAAGAACTGTCCAGACATGATATTCTACGTAGGAGAACACCGCATGAATAATCCTCCTGGAAGCTAAAATTACGTTTTACATTTGTTTAACCCTTCTTATGGGTCATGTGATTTATGAGATGTACAATGTTAAAATAACACAAAACCTAATGGTTCACTTCCATATTTTGGAAGCCTTTCCTCTATACCATATTATATTTATGGCATCACAATTGGCTTATATGAGCCATTGTCAAAGAGTCTCTAAGATAATTGTTTCTTTATGGATAATTATTGCTATCATTCAAGAAGGAAACAAAGGCATTCCCATCAGTAGGGAGGAGAGCAGTAGTAATGGAGAGGGCTTGTATCTATTACCTGATGGATAAGGCCAGTACTCCTTAGTCAGTGGATAACTGGGAAGTTCTACTGGTATTCTTGGTCTACTATGTGCGGGAGCAGAAATGAAATCACGAGCTCAGCTGCTTTTCTTACATGTTCACTCTTTGACATCCTACATAAGGTATATTTTATAAGGAAACTCCATGTAGACCTTTATATATGGTGAAATGTGCAATTTATATCTAACACTTGTTAAAGGAGTCAAAGTCTACAGCTTCCAGTGGAATGACCAAAAATGTGCGACCAGGCCACAAGTCCCGGCTTGTCGAAACAAGTTACATTCCTGATTAAAATGGGATCCGATCGTGTTTGGTTGTTAATCATTTTATTGCCCTAAATTAGACCTATTTACAACCTTCCCGAAGCCTACTAAAGGCTGCTGGATGTAAATTGGTTAAGAGTAAGGGTTAAACAAATGCTACCAGAACAAAACCATAGTAAGTGAAAATTCATAAACAACTAAAAAAAAAAAACTGTAATAAAAAAAAAAGTCTCCAAGAAATCTCCTCCAGCATTTTTTTTTTAATAAACACCCTGTCCTAGAAGGGATTACGCCTTTCCTTAGCATTATAACACTGGATAAGCCAAGGAAATTACTCAACAACTTCACTGGACCAAATAAACCAACAACCGCCTTCCAGGTTGAATGTACAAATGGAAATGGAGGACATAAAATAGTCTTCTCCACCTTCCTCCCCTTTAATTCTGCTGTGACAAAAATAACTTGGACATCGCCTCACAGTCAGAACCACAAAAGAAAAAAAACAAAACAAGGAATGTAAGACTGGAAGGTTCTGTAATGGTGATTCCTAAGTGGAGCGAAATTTTATGGATGAGATATAGGGAGTTGACGGGTAGGGGGGGTTTAGGAATCATTCAGACCTTGCAAAACAGAAGATCATTGTACAAGAAGGCCACATTTTTACACCAGAGACCCCTCAGCTCCTCATCTTTCCTTAAGATCATGTCTCAGGCATGCAAGGCAGTCAGCAGCAGGGTCATCCATCAAAATTCATAACACAGGTATCTCTCACAATGAGAGTGTACGGCCTAAGCACCACACATGACAAGAAGGGGTCAAGACGCATGCACTCATACACACCAAGGCAACAACACTGCAACCGTCAGGGTGGGTCAATGGAAAGACAGATGCAACCAACCCCCTTACAAATGTAATTTAGCACTTCAATACAAAATTCTGCTTCATCTCCCCCCGTAATCCCTGATTTGACTTGAATAAGGCCCTTGTGAGGTGCACAGGCCTCACATATTACCTGCGAACTCTGTTAAGATAAAATTGTGCCCACCCCATGGGGATTTTGGTCTGGTTGCATTATCAGAAGTCACACACGTCCACACTTATACAGACATTGCCTTCTCCTTCCTCCCCCCACACACAAAATATAAAAAGCAATAAGTTTACAAAAATAGAAAATAATTACAGCAGTGGATGGCGGGGAGAGGAGGGAAAGGGGGCCGGCCAGAAAGGAGGAACATAAGTTGGTCTCGGATTATTTGGCTGAGCAGTATAATATTGGGGGGTTATTCAGTGCACCCTCCACCAGGTGCAGCTCTTTCCGGTCAATAAGAACGTCCTTCATGCATCCGATGAAGCCGGTGCTGTATGCTTTGGGCAGCTTGTATGAAACGCTAAGTTTCTCTATTCCACCTGCAAGCGAAGAAAAACACAATGATGTTAAACATAAGGTGCCCATACACCTAAAGTTAAACAAACCTGCCGATAGAGAATGCCTTGAGAAATTCGGCCAACAGATATTAAAAGTGTATGGGCAGAGAGAAAAACTACCATAACATTCTTCCTGGTTTCCATCTCAACACACACAGGAAATGACTAACTGCAACACTGACCAGATTCAGCCAGTCACTGACTAAGGGCCAGTTCACACAGAGAAAAACTGACAGAATAACACTGAGGTTGGCGTCATACTGGCAGTCTATGGGAGGCTCGAGTTCTTCCTCTCTCCGCTCAAAAGAATTGACATGTCAATTCTCCCGAACGGAGAGGCGCGGAGAGAGGAGGCCAGTTTTACGCTGAGTAAACTGGTCCTTAGTGTTCATTTCTTTGTGGTGGAGACCAGGAAGTTCTGCACAGAATGGCAGAAGTGGGGGGATCAGTAAATTAAAGGGAAATTAACAGCAGGTTAGAAGATGTTATGTTCCCTTAGTGCATGGGACATTGAGACATTGAGAGTAAAGGTAATTTTCTTACCACAGTGCAGTTTGTGCAAAATTTTCACTTTAATCAATATGTAGATTAGTCGGTTTGCTGTACGGGTGGGGGCTGGACCACCGATCTGCCCCACTGAGAGGTGGTGTTAAGCAGTGACGTCACTCCGGTACTCATCACTGTAGAGTGCCAGGTCAATATGCATGGGGAGGGGGGGTTGCAAGTGAGTAGTCCTGCCCCTAGTGCCTAATTTACATATTAATTAACGTGAGAATTTAGAGGAAACAGCATTGAGGATAAAGGTGAACAATTAACTTAATTCCCATTGTTCCTGGCCAGGTCGAAACATAAAAGTAGTTTTAAGACCTCAAACCTGCTCTTAGTTCTCCTTTAAATATTATATTTTTTATCCCAGAAGTGCCTGCTAGTTTTCTTTTATTTTGCTGAACAACTTCTGTACGTTCTGAAGTAGTTATAACCACAGTGCAGCATGCAATCCTATTCTTACTATTAAAAAAAACAGAGCCGGGCTGGACCCCAGCATAAATCAATTGGGTGTGTCAGCCCAAATGTGAACATAACCTAAGCGAAGCAAAACTGTATTGAAATCTGAGACTAGTAGTTGTCCAATGGGTTCTTCTTCAATATCTACAATTTATATCATAAAGGTAACGCTGCCATAGTAAGCCTTCATTTTGATGACTACCTTGACCTGCCTCAGTTATTTTGCTATCTATGGAGTGGAACAGGTCAGAAAGTCCCTCTTTTTTTTTTTTATAAAGATCATGAAATGACAGACATCATTCAGGCTTGCCCTGACTTGATGGAACATGAGTAGATGTGTATCAGGGACGCGGATTAGCTATCATCTCATCTCAATTACGACTTGGCTGTTCTATCCAAATCATTGCTGTCTACCGAGCCGAGCACAACATTAAATATAGAGATACAAAAGCTATTAACGTGGCAAAACTCAACACTGCATCAATTATCTCTTCTGCTCGCTTCCATATGAAATTTACTGCATACGGGATTTATTTCTGGCATTTTTCCCCCCTTTAAAATTTTTGTGCGGAGGCATCTGTGTTTTTATCAGGGCATATGAGAACTGAGTAATTCTTGGCAGTCCAGCTGTTGCTAAGCGGCGGCTTGTGTGATGCTCAGTCTCATTTTCCTTTTTATACTGAAACACAAATGGTGCTGATCTGTCAGCTTCTCACTGCAAACATAATAAGCCACATGTGTCCCCCATTGTGTAACTGTAATGTGCATGTTCTGTATGGCGGAGGGTGTCATCACGTGGATGGGGGAGAAAGAAGCCGGTGGAACAATATTCAATAGAGATTTACGTAAGTGTTCAAAAATAAAAATTTTCTTAAAGTGGTTCTTCACCTTTTTACACAGTTTCAACATGTTGTAATGATAAAAGGGGTCGGACCGGAATCTAAAATGTTATTACTTTTATCGCTGCATCTCCGGCTTCATGCTGAAACAACCCAATAGCGTAACCCTCCCCCTTTAAGGAGGAGAGCTGTGTTGCAGGGCCCCAGCCCTAGCAAATATGGCCTGCCGGAGAGCAAAAAGGGGTTATCCAGAGAGCAGAAAAGGTCCTTCCTCTTCTGCTCTCCATCGCTCCACTTCCCTTAACCGTCTCTGGTGATAACTTCCGAGACAAGAGGTGAGTGGGGGTATTTTGCGGCATTGTGTGCGGGCAAAAATTCTATGTCCAATAGCTGCTCGATATCAACGCAGCATTGGTAACATTGGCAGAATGCTCCCGCCCCCCTTCGTCTTGGAAGTTATCACCAGAGATGGTCAGAGGAAGTGGAATGCCGAAGAGCAGAATAGGTAGGACTCTTTCTGCTCTGCAGATAATCCCTTTAAGCAGGGAAAAAGCTATTGTGTTGTGACAATATGATGTAGAAGTAAACCACCTAGGGGCAAGGCAAGTGAAATCAGAGAACAACCCATTCAATTACATATAGCAGCATGCCCATGCATTAAGGTAGCATCCTCCAACCTGAGGCTCTTCAGCTGTTGCAAGACTACCACTCCTAGCATCCTGAATGTTAAAGCATGTTGGGATTTGTAGTTTTGCCACAACTGGAGAGCCACAGTTAGTGCGGTAATGACAGGCCATCAGTTTATGATCAGGGGGTTTGGCTATGTGTTACATTGCTGCCCCTTTGTTTGACTTACCACTATGTGGTGGCTCAACTAAATTAACCCTTGATAGCATTTGCAAAAGAAAGACCTGTGATCAGTCTGAAGAACGGGGCGTTCAGAGAGTTAGCCCTGTGATAATTCTTTTCACAGTAATGTACTCATACATACCCAGCCAGAGGGCACCATCGGTATCCAGTTGTTTTGCTCCAAGTGGGGATGAACCAGAGACTGGAGCCTCATTGCCAACTTCTAGGTTGCCCTGCCAGGCATTTCTAGTAAAGAATTCAAACAAAACATAAGAGGCAGGGGAAAAAAAAACTTTTTGGTAAAGTGCTGCAATGATCAGAATCCAGTAGATGACAACGAAAATGCTGGTAAAGGTTACATCACATTAGGGTTAACTTACCACCATGACCATTGCTATAAAACACAGCATCTCACATTCCTCTCCTATCCGCCAATCCCTTGGCGCATTCACGCAGCCGCCACCTGACCCCAATGTTTTTATAATTTCTGCAATGGTAGAGTACATTGTGTCCCTCATACTCCAGCCCTGGCATGTGAAGCATCCAGAGAGCTCAGAGCCCCAATGATCTCCCCATGGGCGGCAGCCATCCAAAACTATGGCCTGCCAGTCCCCATAGAGTCCTGTCGTTCAAAGAATGTAATGTGACTACAAATCCTACATAACTTAACCCCTTTTATCCCAAGCAGAAGAGACCTTGATAAGAGTACCATACAATTCTCTATAGACTATAGCCTTTTTTGTTTTGTAGGATATGCCGTTACTTTATGCTCTACGGAGGTCTGTAATTTGGACACCCATCAATCCTGAGACTTAAAGGGCCACTGCGGTAATTTATCCGTTTGTCCTGTTCTATGTTCTGCTCCTAGGCATATACATGCACATTGACTTCAATGGGGCCATAATGAAGATACCAGCATGGCAGTTGACTAAGGGGCCTTCACTATCAGGATCAATGGGGACCTAAAGGTCAGACCTCCACTGATCACAAAGTGATGTATCCTAGCGAATACCCCTTTAAATATGATGACACCCAAAACGTTCTTCCATCACTGAACCTTATTGATTGTGACTATGTTTTATCAATAGTTTCCTATAGTGCTGTATACTCATCATAGTGCACAAAAGAAAATTCCTGAAGACCAAGTTATGTCTTCTGCATCACAGGGACAAGGTGCATGATACTTGTAGCACTGATCTCTCTAATAGCAATAGAGATAGAATGGTCCAGAGGAATGAGCTGGAATCCAGAGCAGCCAAGCCCCTGCACGCCTATGTTAGCTTTTCCAGCCCTTCACCATTCTGCAGATGCCTTGCTCTATTCTTATCCCAGGGGGCACTGAAGGGCATAACGGACTAAGGGATAATCCCAGGCATATGCTTACTCCTACTCGACCCAGTGCACCCATCCCAAGTAGTCGATATTAAAAGTATAACATATACATAGGCCAGGTCAGATTTGAGGTTACATTTCAGGTTATGGTGTTATGCACTTTCATAACGTGTTAAATTTTACTCATAGGATCCTTTGACCATTGCCGTAAATCCATGGTCCATTTATGGTTTATTTAAAGTGTTCCTGTCTTTCAAAAGCTTTTCACATAAAGTTTTAATTAGTTGGGGAGTGCTAAGACCCACACTAATCTCTACATATACTGGGAGAAGTACATGGCTGAGTGCTTCTCTCCTGACACTCCATCTCTTCAGCTCCATAGATTTATAATGGAGCTCAACTAATGCAGCAATCAGGGGCGTGAGGTGCTCTGTCACACACTAGAGAGCGGTACTTTAATGAAACTTTACAATATTTAGTTTTGCCACGTCTTACCTTGTTGCCTTAATGCGAATCCATTGGTTGGTGTTGACTGGTACAGTAGAGCGGAGGACAACAGGCTTGGATCCAAGATCATAGGTCATCTGAACGTAACCTCCTACCACAGCAAGTGCAATGTAGTCAGAGCGTTCAGTTCCCTTTCCACTCCACAGAATGAGACCGTGAGTGGCTTCAGTCTTGATACTCAGCTCAAAGTGGTTGTTTAGGAGGGCTTTCTCACTGTAGAACGGAAACACAGTAGGTCACTCATGTATCCTATATAAAAAGCAAGGTAGGCCTGACTTATTATACCAGTATTAATAGATAAAACTATAAATCCCTTACAAAAAAGAAAAGTTACCCCATTGCAAAGACCTAAATGGCCTATCTGCAGGGTGAAACCCCTCCAGCATTCTCATTACTATTGTGATATACATTTACAATTTGTTGTTGGAATCATTGGTATGGCTATATTGATTGTAGAGAATCTATCACTTTCTTTGTAAGGGTGGGTTCAGACTGAGGAATTCTTGCGGAAAATGTCAGCGGAATTCCATCAGCTGTCCGCCCGCACATCTGGGCGCCTGTCATGTCACTTCTTTCAGCGGATCGCGGAATACGCCGGCCCCGTGCGGGCGGACATCTGACGGAATTCCATGGACATTTTCCGCGACAATTCCTCAGTCTGAACCCACCCTATCATTTGTGATGTAGATTTGGCATGTACAGTGAAAAATCTCTCAACTTTCACACTAAGTGTGTCCATAGGGTTGCATTAGCCTGACAGGGTGCTTTTGGCCGCCATGTTGCCAGTATATGTCAGTATACAAAAAAAAATAGTATAGGCTACACTATTCTACATAAAAAAAAATAAAATGTATCCACTAAACCTTCTTTAAACGTCTTACAGTGGTAAGGTGCCCCCTTCGATTAGCCCAAAAGGGTTATATTACAGGGTTCCCTGCAGTTCTCTCTCTATCTACGTTTTACAATGGACTGAATACAATGAAGAAGACATCATGTACAATACTGATACACATCACATATACAAACCACTACAAGTACAGTGACAAAGCAACAACACAACATCACAGACCACCTCTGCTTTCCATACTTAGGGCCGCTTGGTATGTATATAGCGAGGGGATACTTCTTATGACAGAATTAGCAAAACTTCTGGATGTTTTCACCCACACAGCAACAGCTGAGAAGACGGGAAGTTCCCAAAGGGAAATAACCAGGTTGGGTGACATAGACAGTGGGTCCATATTGTATTACGACCTTTGGTGAGGACTAGTTTTTCACTATTCACATGGTTTAGTGTCGGATCCCTATGGACCGTTTACAACTGAGGGCATGGACCGCCATATAGAGGGTGTTAGGTTAATGATATTGGGGCGGGGGGGGGGGGGGGGGTTGCACTCTTTTAGGTAGGACAATGTTCTCATCTTGTACACAAAGTTTTGGAGGCAAACTTGACATGATGGGAATAGTAGTTTTGCAACAGCTGGAGGTCCAAAGGTTCCCCATTAGAGATGAGCCAACTTCCGAATGTGTTTGGGTTTGTTGGATCCATTTGATTACCGGGGGCTGAAGAAGTTGGATGCAGCCCTAGGGAGACCTGAAAAACATGGATACAGCCTATGGCCTTAGGGCTGCATCCAACTTCTTCAGCCACCAGTAATAACATGCCAAGGGTTCTGGCTTAAAAGAAGTTGAACATAACTGAAGTTCGCTCATCTCTATTCCCCACCCCTGTTCTATTCGAAAACCTCACCAAGTGCATGATTTTTAGTATATAAATATATGTTTTATATACTGATTAGAGATGAGCAAAATTCAAGTTTGCTCAAGTCCAATCATTCAGCGTTTGAATACCGGTGGCTGAAGAAATTGCATGCAGCCCTGGGGGGGCCGGGAGAACATGGATACAGCCAATGGGAAAGATTGGACTTAAGCATGCTCAAGTTGCGCTCAACTTTAATACTGATGTCTACCATGTAAAATAATGAACGGAATTCATTTGAAATGAGTTGAATATTCATCAACAACAGGACAAAGGGTTTGTCTGTCAAACAAGCCAAGGGGATAAAGTCATTCTTTACAGAAAGGGAGTTTCCCTCGAGAAGCCCCTGTCTCAGCTTGCATGGGGGTTTCCATCCAGAGTTGCTAATATCTTGATATGTAGGCATAAAGTTCGTGAAATGACATTGCAGTAGAACAGCTAACCCAAAATGCTAAGTAAGCAGAATCAAACGTTCATGTAGTAAAGTTTCAGAAGATAACTCTGAAATCTATATAGCCGGTAGAAGAGAGTTTAATACTAGTGGTGCACTCGGAATGATAATTCATACTTGAAATCATCCCCCACCCCACATACACTTTTCTTCGAAGAACTTGGCTACATATAGGCTGCATGGATAATTTTCCATGGATTATACAATCAGCTACATCTGATATGTTGTTTGAACAGTGGCCAAGCACCCGCTCTGGCATCACATTAAGGGTAGGGTTACACTGAGGATAGCAAGGGTACGGACTTCATCTTTTTTACAATTTAGTGGAAGGGGATTCTAGGAAAACGCTATGATCCCAGAATAATTGTTACACGTCTGCAAATTTATGGGAGAAACACGATTTTACCCATGTGGTTGCCCATTGGTGCTCTTCTTCACACCTGTTGTACATATCTAAGTAATGTAAGCAATTTGTCTCACGTCAGAACCAGTTTGATATTTTACGTTAATTTACAGAGTGCACGACTAGGAATAAACATGGAAAATCTCATCACCGATCCAAAAGAATCGAGAGCAGCAACAAAGCAAGCAGCGAAGAACCTTACCTGGGGTCATCTGGATTGTCCACGGGGCCAAGACTTTAGAAGCAGAAAGAAAGTGGGAGGCATGCAGTAAGCAGCAGCAGGAATAGAGCAGAAAACTCACAGCCCCAACCCCAGTACAGCAAGATCACCCCCCCACACACCACCTCCGAAAGCTACAAAATACCAAAGTACATAAAGACCTTCTAATGTCTGATTGGAAGGGTCCTGAGAAAAGTAAAAACCAAGGTAACAGGCCACCAACCGGTTAATGGCCTCTTAATAGGATGAGTTTTTCACACATATCTACTTTTGCCAGCTTTTATGTAAAGTTTTCAGACAACCAAGAAACTGTTCTGTCCTAGTTTTCCATAGAGGGGACTTTGATTCATGACCGAGCTCCGTGCTCCCCAGCCGCTGTCTATCATCCGGCACTGAGGACTTTTACAGTCATTTTAAAAAAAAAAACATTATTTTATTACTTTGCAGAAAGGGAAACACTATAGAGGATATGTGTCAAAATTACTCCATAGAGTAGCAGGAAAAAAAATAGATCCAGTTTTTATTCTGAGCCGCAGGCACTAGAAGACTCGCTAATCTTGTTTCTTACATTTGACTCGGCTCTCGCAGGGATGGAGGTTAATGGCTGGATTCATCAGTTTACCATCGCCTGCATTATGTGATGGCTGCAAATGATGAATTTCAATAAGACTTAAAAAATGAACTTGGGAAAGTCCATAGATACGTCTCTACAATTTGTACTTGTAAACTGAAATGCAGAATCACCATGAAAAATGCTGTCCAATGATCTGGTTTGTGGGTGTTCAAAGACTAAGACAAGGATATTTTGTAATGTAGAACCTGTTCTGTGCACCAAAGCGGAGGCTTCATGGGTGCTCTGCGGATGTCATATAATAACCATCTCTTATAGAGTACATGACCCCTTTAAATAGTTAGTTTTAAATAGAAAGTATCTAAAGGTTCCTTTGTATGATACAATATGTATCTGGCAGCCAAGACAACAAAGGTACGATATAGGCCTACTATGGCCTCCTCATGGTACAGAGTCAACTGCATCTTGTGGTCTCAATATCGTATAGTATTCAGGAAGTTCAATATATCCTCCTGAGGTCTACAGAATAACAGTGGTGCTGGATTCCCTGTGTGGCGAATGCCAATGGCACCCATAGACTTTAAAGGGGACGTTTATGCAGGGCTGACACGTCACGACCCAGGTCCCCGCTCAGACCAAGAAGCGGCCAGGGGGCCAGGAACCGGAGCAGAGGACAGCGAGCCCCTGCACTGGAGCCAGTGAGTGTTTGTTGTTATGGTCAACCACCTCCTCCTGACTCTTTTACAAAAAAATGTCTGACAGCGGACTTTTCCTTTAAAGTGAATGAAGAGTCAAAAGAGGCAGAACTAAGCAGCAGCTCCTTGCCTTGACTGTCTGACCTGCATGGCTCAGTGCTAAAATGTCAGGAAGGGAGGAGACATGCATGCTGCCGCCCACCAGGATCTGTTTGACATTTAGGCTCTAGACATGATCCAGAACTGACAGATTCTCCTTAATGGGACTTTTCATTTTTCACCATAGGTGTCAGTAAGCTACATTATTCTGACTTTTGATCTGTGAATGAAGTCTTACACAGGCAACACAACTAGATTTGAAAATGCATGAATTTTAGCATGCACTTTAGCTTACTTCTGTATGTATAAAATTTATG